>NW_015113101.1:99256-100311 GCF_001443285.1 Poecilia latipinna | reverse complement strand
TTCAACATAAATATTTAAACTTCTAAATCTTTTGGGTGGGCACTGTTAGGAGCATAACCCATAAGGGGGAGGTCATAATTTCACCATGAAGGGGCCACAGCCAGGCGCTCCTTGCTACATTTCTGATAAAAGAGTTAAAAGTACGGTCTGAAGATATTTCAGAGAGTTAAATACCACTCTCAGAGATCTCTAGAAAGATAATGTAATGAACTCAGCCACCTCTATAAACCCTCCCGGTGCAAGTATCCACCGCTGAAGAAAAAGCATGCATGAAGCTTTAAGCCAGTAAAATGTTTGGTGCTAAACATGTGGACAATCTTATGAAACAGAAAGAATAATGGTCTAACCAGATGAGATTAAAATTGAGCTCTTCGGATGTGATTGCACTCAGCATGTTTGGAAGGAGACACGGTACTAAAGATAAAGAAAACCACAATGAAAGAGATGAAAAAATAATGACACGGGGCTGTTTTCAGCATGGGATACTTCAGTGAACTGATCATGGGGAAATGCAACTGGACATTGCTGAGGATGCTGAAGCAGAGAAAGATTGTAAGGCAACGACCCAAACACACAGGCAACAAAACTCTCAATTGATTTCATTGAAGGAAAATAAAACGACTAGAATGTAGCCCAGCAAGTCACATGGCTTGATTCCAGTTTAAAATCTATATATAGGAGCTATATATAGAACTGAAGATCAAATACATAGAAGATTTCCTAGAACCTTAATTTAAATATCCTACTTAAGCAAATGATGAGAATATTTTCTCTACATAGTGAAAAGGCATTTACCAAAAGAAGCTTTTCTAAAAATATCAAACATTTCAGTAAGTAAGTTCAATATCTATCCCAAGTGCCATTCCACTTTATCAAACGTAACTTGATTCATGTACTTATGTTGATTTGTTTGTATACAGCTTACTGGGGTTGTTACTAACAAGCAAAATGTTGACTTGATCAATACTTATTTTTAGAGGTGTGCCGATCGATCGGTCACCGATCATAATCGGGCCGATTTTTGTGAAAAAGTGCATGATCGGTGATCATTGGCT
>NW_015113101.1:71146-94690 GCF_001443285.1 Poecilia latipinna | reverse complement strand
GGAAAAACCTGATCGGCACATCTCTACTTATTTTCCTTGCTGTGTTATTTTTGGGACTGGCAGAAGAAGGGGCCCAAATTAAAGTCTACAAGACTTTTAAGCAAAAACATCTCCCCTGAAAAATCCAATAAACTAGAACTAGTTGGAGGGGTTTCTGAGCAGTCTTTCATGCTGAGTCCTTCACATCCATCAGGATAGCAGAGAGCTCATATTGCTCCTCCCATGGTGTAACTGTACAGATGAAGGCAGCAGAAGCTGGGCGTCCAAATGGTGCAGCTGTTGAGTTTTCCTGAGCTGAGCAGGGCTGATTATACTGATAAAGTCGATGAAGTCTCTGAACTTTACACTGTCAACACATCTGTCATGTTCCAGCAACAAACCATGCTGCTCAATCAATCCAAGCCATATTTGGTTTTAGGCACACACTCACTGCCAACATCAAGACCTGCTTTCCTGTATGCTCTAAGCTCAATCCAGGAGGCACAGCATGCCTCCTCCTTCAGACATCCTACGATCATCTCTGAACATAGCCCAAAACTTAAGCTGAGAGAGTCCTTAAACTTTAGAGGGAATTCGAGTTACTTTTCTTCCCTCTACTTTTGTGATTGGTGGCATTTTCTCTACTGAGTTCAGCTCAGCATGTTGGCACATTGTGATACCAATAAATTCCAAACATGAAGGGGAGCAGATGAAAGGCAAACAGAATGAGCATTTGAAAATAACCTGTGCGAAGACACGTACAGAATTAACATCTTAAGCAGCTCTGAAATCTCCTCCTTATTATTGCCTACACCTGTGCCTGTGACCCTGCATTCTGCAGTGCAGCTTAGACTCCTAATGCAAAGTTTGTCTTCCCGGGCTGCTGTCAGTGCATGGTAACAATGTATACCATGTAATTATCACCATACGCCTCAATGGCTTATCTTAACATTAGCCCTTCAAAAAAAGGTTTATATTTGCCATCTACATTTTTTCAGTAAAGCAAGATCTGTCTTGTTCCAAGCATTTGAACACACACAAAGGGCCACTGAGAAGGTATAATCGAGGCAATGCCCCAGTTCTGTCAAAATGTTGCCTCGCTTAGTCCTCCCTGCTTTTTTTTCTGCAGTGCTTTGTTGCCTGGCTTGGCTGCAAGAATCAATCCACGCTTTACACCTGGGGTACGATGGCCGCCACTGGCATCTGTGAGTTACAGAGGCAGCATTAACGAAATGCCTATTTTCGCCCAACTCAAATGGTGCACTTTGACAAAGTCTAAACCACAATGTTTCATGAGAGAAAGAATAATTAATTTTAAAATCAATGAATATAGCAACTGAAAATGAAAAAAAGAATGTTGGTAAAAACAAATAATAGAACAGAACAGATTTAAAAAGGATAATAACACAGACAAGAAGCCTTTAATACCTTTAATATACAATTAGAATGTTGTCATAGATGTCTTCAGTCCAACAGAATATTTGCATGCATGTAATTCTACTACTTGTAAAACTTCTACTCTAAATCATGGGAACTTTTCAGGCCGCAGAACACATTAGTGAATGAGCGAACGCAGCCTGAAGCAAAATGTGTGGACCTAAAAATCGGTACAGGTTCCATGAACGTGAGCTGAATGCTTATTTTCAGCTATGGGTCACGGGCGGTGACCTGGCTCCAATCTCACTGACAGATCCAAATGTCTCCGGGAGCAAAATGACAAAGATTAACTGTCCCTTGGAACTTGAAGGCTCATAATTAATGCCGCCTCACTTCTCTATGTGCACTGAATTGATAGACTTGCCATTTAAGGGTCAGTCATACCATGATTGGATAGACATTCCCAGACATGTCTTTGTCAGGTTTAAGCCTATATTGATCGATTGATGGATCTTTTAAATTTTTATAAAGCTGATTATTTGCGCAGCACAAAAGTACACCAAATTAATAAGGTTTTTATGTACAACAGAAAAGATCAAATAATTCTTTCTTCTGGTCAAATAATATAACATATTGATCACAGTCGCTATGCCAATCTCATCTCATATCTATCCAATATTTAACTTTACTCTTTAATACAAGCATGACAAGGTATTATTAGCTGGTTAATAAGATGGCTAATAATCAGCCTGCTCTCAGTTGCTGAACAGAAATGTCACTCATAGCTAGTCAAGAGGCTTTTGATAATAGTGTTACCCTAATATAGTGAAAGTCCTTTAGTTTTCAACCCATGACTGTCCATATCAAGTGTCCTGGACAATCATAAGTTGACAAGCAAATTTTACATTCCACAATGTTCTAACTAAAACAAATGATCTGTATAACTTAGATGTTTGACCTATAAATTAGGCGCTTCAGCAACTTTAGACTATATAAATGGGATTGGTGTTTCTTGGAACATATTACTGTATCCCTGTTGTGACCATGGTTTTTAGTTTTCTTAAACTACCAATGATGCATTCCTTGGTATGTTGTGGTATTAGGCTTAGCCCTAGTGTGCATCCCATAATCTGAAAACTGTACCTATATATATTAAGAGAAAGGTTTTTACCATGAAGCTTTTAGCTGTTCTGTTACTCATCTTTGGCAGAAATCAATAAAACAGTCACAGCTGGTTTTGGTGAGGACTTTTTAATTGTGTCAGCTGAGTTTAAATCTGGTGGCTGATGGCTGAGGGGAACACTGAATGGCACCAGTCTTTGAGCGGAGTACAGTGCCACAAACAGCCTGGGAAAAAAAAGGCAGCTTTCAAAAAAAAAGAAAAAAAAGAGAAAAGACTCCCACCAACCTCAGAGTGGGCTTTGCAAATCCCTCTATTGAAGTGGGCTTATTTCTTAACAGTGCTTCTACAATTTCGTATGGATCCCCCAAAATCCTCTTTACACATAAACACCCACAATGAAGTTGGCAAAAAAAAAAAAAGAAAGAATGTCTTGTCATGAAATATAGTCTGATTCATAATCAATAGAAATGGGTGTGAGAGATGGAGTTCTATTTTCAGTATCAAGAATGAGACAGAGTGGGGCGAGTGTATCAATTTCAGCTCAGATGGACAAAATCCCCAACGATGAAAGCAGCGAAAGGAAGTCATACAGTGCTTTATGGAGTTAAAGTCCTTTAGCCCCAGCTTACCCAGAGTCAATGTTCATAAAATAAGCAGTGTTGCCTTTAATGGTAAAGGAAGACAAAACATTTCAAACTCTCTGAGATGTCAGGAAATAAATATGAGGGGATCTGTGTCTAATTCTCCTTTGCACCAAACTGAGAAATTGGAAGTGGATAGTGAACAGCTCAATTTATCTTGATGTAATTTAATGGCCAGTACCTGTTATGGGCTTGGTCGGATGCAGTAAAACACAATGAGTAAAAATGCTTCTCGGGAAGCAGACTGAAAAGTGCCTGGCAGATGCCTGAAAGCTTTTAAATTTTCTGATAGTTCTCAGTGTAAATGGCAACAAAGACATTGAAAGGGAAAAGGTGAAAACTGACACACAGAAACTAAAAGACTGTTTCTAAAAACGTCAAATTAAGAGGTTCATTTAATGTGTCAGAACTAAAATCACTGCCTAATTGCAGAAAAACAGATGGCCAGCAGGGTATAACCATCTCATTTCATCAAAATGTCAGCTTTGAATGGCAGTTGTTTCAGCACTCTGAAATGACAAAAACGCATTTAAGTAAAGCTTTTGTTAGACAGACAATAGCAAAGAGGTGAGAAAATGTGGTAAATGTTCTGCTCTAAATAATAGCTGGGTCATAAGATATATTGTTAATAGAAAAATACAACTCTCGTGTAACAGATTGCCTGACTGCAAAGTGCTATATAAAAATATTGATGGAAAACAGCTCTGTTAATGTCATACTGTAGCCGCCATGACATTAAATGAACTGAAGTCAACAACAGTCAGTCATCCCATGAACATAGTTCAGCTATTTACAAACAAGAATCCTTCACTGTAACTTATTGTTTTGAATTTTACTTTACTGTTTATTATTCACACCATTATAAATAAAGCCTTCTGAAATATTGTCGTCTTACATCTGCTTATATTTCAACTTAACGGGCTTTTCAGACTATGCTCAACATACATTCAAACTGAGGCTGTCAAATCTGACACATTTGATCCTTTCTTTCTCATTCTGCTTCAGAGGTGGCTAGAATAGACAAAAAAAATTGTACTCCAGTTAGAGTAACACTACAACATAAATTCATTCAAGTAAAAGTAAAAAGTGGCCATCCAAGAAATTTCTCAAGTTAAAGTAAAAAAAAAAGTGCTTAGTAAGTACATATGTGGCCTTTTTACTAAGTGGTCAGAAGATCTGATATTTTAAAATGCAGTCATCAGACAGACAAAAGTATAAAGCTATGTGCAAATCATGGTATTTTAAAGATTAAAACAAAAATGATACAAATAAGTAGAATTACAAAATTACAGAATCTAGCAGAAAAAAGTCTTTTCAGTCTCGTAGAACACAGAGTATGCAGAAATTTTAATCAGGTCAGACTAAAAAATATGGTATAGAAAAGCAACTATTCCTAAAAGTATTTTTTCCCCCCAAAATGTTACTCAAGTAAATGTAACTGTGCGAATATAAATAGTTATTACCCACGTCTGCTCTGCTCAGACAAAACTCGTGCCATTTAAGAAAAGTGGTTGGTCAACAGGGACATTGTTTTCCACAGGATGCCTATTATTGGTCAATCAAGAAGCAGTGGATGTTTGTCTCTTCTCATTTTTTTTAATAGCCAGGTCTCCTCACCAATCTCATCCTTGTCTGTGGGCAACATATAAACAGATACACACCGATGCCAACCACTGTCTGTGCCAATGAGCTTGTTTAATGGAGCGTGAAAGTCCCCCGACTATGTGGCGCATAAACAAAACTTTGCAGTGAGATTGTGGCTGTTCATTGTGGTAGCGCTGTGTCCTGTGAGCAGCCTGCAAGGAGCAGCTTATCCATGATGTACGCCCACGCATAACTGCATGACCATTGAATAATTTTAAGGATGACTGATTATGCTGGGCATATTCCAACCTAACTATTCCTACAGCTGGCTGACAGCGCTTTAAGTGATTTAAGACTTCATCGTTTGAATTATACTTATTTATATCCATTTTAATTTGTTTAGTGTTTGGCACCATGACTGCCATGTCCATGGCTTCCTGTCATTGCTCTGGCTGTTGTGAGACAGCTCTCACCAATGAACAATACAGTATATGCTCTCTATACAAATCGATAAGAACAACCCAGTGTGTGGTGCACCCCCGTGATAGAGCTTCCAACTTGGCAGAAGCATGTACCATCTTAAGTTTAAAAATTTCCCGGTTGCAGTTCATACACAGAATGTATTTCTACAGCTGTCAAAGAATCCTGGCGTTGATGGTGAGGAGGAAGGAGGAAGAGTGAGCAGTGACTCATCTGGTTTATAATATGATTTTGTAATAAATAACACTCCAGACATTAGAGAGGTATTACTCAGTGTGATCAGAACAAAAAAAAAAATAAGACAGATTTTTGATTTTGTGCTATGTGATTACCATTCAGCAAGAAATGAGGAAGTACTCAGAACAGAAATATTGTACTTCCTCTCCTTAATGGGCGAAATTACAGATTATATTTCAATTGTGTTTACCCCGATCTGCAACCTGCACCACATTAATAGACCAGTTTTGAGGAAATTACTTTTATTCGTTACTTTGATTTGGCCTGTTCTGTTCAGAGAAAAGTCAGATGGGTCCACAGGACGACATGGATCACAGAGTATCTGACAGGATGACAAAGTTTGCAGGAACTGCGCATCAGGGAACATTCTGGGCCACAAAGGCACCAGGTTGTCCATGCTCAACCTCAATTGTACATGTCAAAAAAAGTTAACTTGTGAGTCAAGAAAAGGAAGACTCAGCAAGGTAAATCAGTCAACCAGTATTTTGTCTGCATGTAATAATCTGTATTTATAGAAATGTCTTGCTGCTTCGCACTGGGAAAGAAATAACTGCTGACTTTGCCATAGAGCAGATCTCAGGTTCACAAGTCAGTTTTTTTCAAGTTTGAGTTAAATATCAAATTCATCACATTTTCACATTGGATCCATGCAATGCACTGTGCCTACTATACAGAACTGCTGTAGGTTATAAATGCATACCACTGTCGTTGAAAAATCAAGAAGAAAGTCATGGGAATCAGTTGCATGGTTATTATTATAATTCTGCAAGAAAACAGGTTTGGATGTACTATTAATAGTTTGAAATTTAAACCTTTAAGTCCTAAACGGACCGCCCACGATCCAGTGAAATTTGCAGTACCGTAATTCCACCACACTTTGCGCCGTCTGAAAAATTCCAACGGTTTCTGGAAGGGGAGACGTTGCACTGTCCAGCCAATAACAGGTTATTATGGTAATTTCATGTAAACAGGGAATTTAACATGTTTTTAATTGTATTTCTTGTTTAATGGAAACACCGCAATTACAAAATTGTTTTTTTTTTTTTTTGGTATTAGAAAAATATCTTAAAAGAAATATTTGCACACATTTGTAAATCTGCATAATAGAAATGTGCCTTGGTCCGACAGCTGGTCCTTTATTCACCCTAATTCAGAGGGAACAACAGATCCTTTACTCAAATTATCTGCCCCTACGGGGTTCCTTTCATCTCTGATTATGACACAAAGATAGTTTATGAGACTTGAGCCACAGGCCTCTAGTCATTTTGCAGCCCTTAAATCAGCATACTTGCAAGAGAGTATAGTTCAAATACATAAATCCCACAATTAATACATAAATTAAAGTGTAACTATATAGTTTTTTTCCGCATAAAGACCTGTCATTTCAATTATCATCTGGTGCATAAAGACCTGCCATTTCCATTATCATCTGGTGCCATGACAATCTGTTATCTTGGTAATCACTCAAGCACCTTCTGGCAGTAAAGAATTTCATACCAAAGTACACCATAAGATCAATGGTATCCAAAGATAAAAAAGTCTACAAAGTGATTTTCTCTGGATGGCAAAAACAAGTCAGAGTACATATTCATTATCAAAACAGTTAAATAGAGGAATCCAATTTTAAACAGACTGACATGATTTTTGACAAAGTATTTCTTTGTCAAATAACTATCTACAGTTGCTTTTTCTACACAAACAAGAAAATGACATCCTTTACCTTATCAAAGAGACAACCCACACAGAGATTTGACATGTCAATAAAAGCTTGTCAGTATTAGTAATTACTATGATCTACTATGCCTCTATGTGCTTTATTATCCACCTTGCAGCAGCTCTGGGTAATTTAAAACCTACTTTAAAGTTTTAACATTTAGAAGGAACAAACAGAGTGGGCGAAAGGGAAAACAAGGTTGATGAGAGACAGAAAGATAATCTAGGTGAAGGCAATTAGCTGTTTGACAGTACCCTTGTTAGAAGGTTGGACCATGTCCAGTTTGGATTGCTTTGCTGGCTGCAACGTGAGGAGAGCTCCCACATCACAGCCTTGTATTCACTGAAGGGTGCATTAGGGTGTAGTGTTGGCAGCAATATGGCTTTTACATTTAGCAATCTGGACTTAGACACAGTGGAAGGACTCCAGAGGCATGCTGACAGAGGGGAGCATCCCATCACTTGTCAGCATTGTCAGGGGGTAATTCCTTATCATCCCAAGTCTATTGGGCACTATTCATGCCTTTTATCATTTCCATTGGCTTTTCTTTGTGGCTCACATCAGAGAGTGATGGGAGGTCTAGAGGGGATATGTGTATATAAATATGTTGAAAATTGGCTCAGTATGGATTCCTTTGCCCATGCAGACCTCTTTGTTGGACCAGACAGAAGTGGCTTTTATGTATCTGCCAGCAGGGCCACAGCTCTTTCCATCAATGGCATGCCATTCAGGAGATAACCATCAGCTGGCGGCCCACTCCACTGACACCACCACTTCCTCCAGCAGTCAGCAGATTACATTTTAGAAGTTGACAGCTTGTTATCACCTTGGATAGTAGGAGGGCTTAATCTTTTGTTCTTTTCTGACTGAGGGAGGGCTGAGGAATCAGCAGCACAGGCCACTGATTCGAGTAACTTCATTCCTTGTGCCCTCTGCAATGACACACATGGTGAATGGGCCACTCTTTTCATCTTCCTCTAAGAGTGTCCATACTTTGTAGAGGGATTACAGTGATGGAAGTCTTAGCCTTCCACAATGATATCCATTCAATGTGTCTCACTGGCTGACAGGGGATGGGTTAAAGTCTGATTTGATAATGAGGACAGCGGATTCAGGCTGCGGGGATGGATCGCCGCTCCTGAAGCAAGGATTATCCTTCAGGAACAATCATATGGAATCCCTTTCAGAACAATAACCATGACTCTAACAGAGGAGGAGAATGGTATGGTTGTTGTACAATAATAGTCCATATATCTAAACTGAGAGAAAGGCTTAAAAATCTTTTCCTTTTTTTTTTTTTTTTTTTTTTTTACAAAATTTTAGTGCACAAAAACTAACTTGCCAAAAGAGGTTTGAGAACAGATGTTATCTGGAACAAGTCAAATGTTATTGGTGCCACCAGAGAAAATGTTTAATTGGGTAGGCTAATGAATTTCAAACTTTAAATTCTTAATTACTATATTCGGAAGTACAGTAGACCTTATTTAAATGTCACAGATATTGTACTTCAAAATTAAAAGTTTTTCTATGCCCAAATTTACCTCTAGAATAAAAAAATACTATGATAAATATATATTCTTACTTCATTGTCGCAACATTTGTCTTCAACACTAAAAGATCTACATATAAAGTAGCTATCACAATTAAGCAAAACATTATGACCTTATAGACAGTTGCATAAGATAACCTCAAAAACCCTGACATTTCAAACATGAAGCCTACAAATCGCTGAAGCTGTGCATTGCTAAATGGACTGAACTTATATAGCACTTTTCCAGTCATTTTGGCCATTCAAAGCACTTTACACTAGAGTCACATTCACCCAGTCACAGATGGGTAGGCAATTTGGGGTTAAGTGCCTTGCCCAGAGGCACATCAACATGTGGCAGAAGGAAGCCGGAATTGAACCTACAACCTTCCGATCGCAAGATGACTACTCTACCCACACAGCCACAGTCGCCGATAGTTGCTATCTGACTTGTTTTTCTAGCACATCTAATATATTTTAAATACAATTAGTGTCCGGGGGCCATGAGACCATGTCAACAACTCATTGTTATCCTCCACAAACATTTCCTTAAACTTTTTTGTCTGTGTGATATTCTACCAAGAGGACCTATTGCCATGCTCTTCCACACAGAACTGTTCATTTAGTTAATTTTCAGAGGTGCGTGGAGCAGGATATTTGGTCTGTGCAGATGTTTACGCAGAGTGGTGTGGTTTCAAAATGACCTAAATTGGCGCCTCGTGGATATCGCCAACTTGTCAACCATACATCAAACTTAACTGACATCAGGTGGGTGTTAGTGTATCTCAATTTATAATGATGTGAAAAACTTTGGATATATGCCTTCACAAAATAGGACAGCAAATAAACAACTTTTGTTGTTTACATATCATTCTTACGATTGTTTAAGATCGTGTTGAGTGTTGTGGGTGAACTTCCTATTCCGCCCAAAAGCCTGAACAACACTGCACAATCTGACGATGACAGAGTGGCTGGAAGGGAACTCCACACACCTTAACACTTCTTAACTTCTAGTCAGTTACCATCTAATGTATTGGAGTTAACAGAACAGAAGTTATAAAAATGTGAGAGCAATAAACACTGGGTTTTGGCATAAATCTCATCCATTTACAAATTAAAGCCAGAGAAAACTACAGGACAAATTATTTCATTGTTCTACAACCACAGAAAACTGAAAAAATGTAAAGATGTTAAAGCCTAAAAATGCAATATTATATTAGAATGTTTAACGGACACTATGATTATATTATATGATATAATTATGTAACCCTATATGCATTCTTGTAAAACCTTCCTTCACTGACTGTATAATGACTTCAGCAACCTTGAACAATGGCATTTATTATCACTCCTTTGCTTTTTAGGCTGCAAGATATTTCCTTGGTGAGAGCAGTGGTTATATAACCTCTTACACTCCTCCCACTTTCTCTTTGTGTCTCCTCCAGTTTGTAGTATTCCCCCACTACTTGAAGATGTCTGCAATGCTAAAACTTTCAGCATTTTTTCCTGAAATTAGCTTTTTGATTTGTTAGCAGCTTTAAATACAAGATTTCTGACTGAAACATTATGTTTGATATTAACAGACTCACACGGATGCTGTGATAACATTGGAAAAATCATAAAGCTTATGCAACACACCACTGCTGTCTGACAAAATCAGCTCTTCCGTCAAAGTTTTACTATGCAGACAAGCATACGGATAAATTGTATCTCCATCAACTTTCAGGAAAGCTTTCAGGCTGGTAGAAATGATTGATTTGCTTCTTTACTCTGTACACTCCAGTAAAATTATGTGCCAATTTAAAATAATTTCAGCAAACTTCTAAGTTTTAGCAAATGCTTGCTCTGATAGTGGTGGTTGAAAGTATTTTTTAACCTCCTTCAAACAAATGTGTTGTTTATGTGTCACTGCCACCACAAAAAACATCACCGGGATGCATTGGAAAGGAAAACCTAATTCAGAAGACTATGGCACTTCTGCCAGAAGAGGGAGCTACAATGAGAAGGAGATAAGAGGAGCGTATGATGTGAGGTTAAAAGAATTGCAGAAATGTTGCATTACTAGGTCTTGTTTGATAAAAGCCAGCTGCAGATAAAAAATATTGAACCATTTAGTGTTTCAAAAAGGAATAGCAGGTTTATTTTCTGTTTTCTGTGTAGGTGATTGTTCAAAAGGGAGACAAAGAGAGTGCTAGCTTGCTTACAGTGCAAGTCAAGCTGCAACAAATTACTTTAGATTTCTACTGTAGATTTTAGAGAGAAAAAAATTAACTTTTGTAAAGTTATGCTCTCCTTTTCAATTTCTCAGGATTTTTTTATGTCTTCTCTATTGGACATAAATATTTTTCACATGGAGGTCAGATTTAAGAGAATGAATTTGTGCTGTGTCAATGAAGACCAGTCATTGAGTTCTGCTTCAGTGTCATATGTGAACTAAAGATTTTGTTGTACCCTATTTGTAAGGCAGATCCCTGCTTACATCTCATATAAACCTACTTAGGACACAGAGAGTCCACCAGGCATACAAAATGCCTTAGCTGGCAATGGAAAAGAATGAGAGCACCACAAGGCGATATTTGTGATCACTGCATAAAAATAGTTGTTTTTTTTTTTTTTAATCAATCTCACTGTTGGATCCACCTTGTGTCTGGACTCATTATGTTCTATTTCCTTTGGAGTTTAGGAGGCTTCCCAGTATGGTATTCCCAGCACCACCAGCAGGATGGGTAAGCCATGCGCTGCTTACCCATATTATGAAATATCACAAGATATGTTTTCTATCTAACTTAAAGTTTCTTTTTTTCCCCACATCTTTCCTCTTCCTACAAATTATTATTTAGGTTATCTCAGACTTCCTGGATTTACATTTTGATTTTATTTTAACAGTACGATTGTAAATGTAAATTGTTGATTCAGCTGTGCACTCATTCTGAAAATCTTACTCTGAGGGAAAACATTTAGATTTTTTTTTTAAGCTTTTTGAGCTTCTCCCTACTATTGTTGGGGTTTTTTCGCTCCTGACCTTAGCCAGACTTGAAATGTGGAAAATAAAATCTGTTTCAGAATCTGTTGGCAGGATCAGATGGCAGGGTAAACAGATTAGGTTGCAGGGCTCCCATGGCATAACCCCCAGCATTAATGTTAATGGAAAACCACACAACCTTTCTGTTGCCTCTGAGCTGCTCCATTTTATATCCAATTGGCATGACCTAGGTCGGGAGGAAGCTCAGGAGACAGTGATGCAGACACCTGATAACAATGAATTCATTTTTTTTTCCTTTTTCAGTGCAACCATGGTGTCAATAGAAAATGTTTCCCTGCCACCTTCGATGAACATGGAAAAAAAACTTGCTGGTAGTTTGTTGTAATTGGGACTGGGTTACACTACGAATACAAAATGCCATATATATGATCCCAACAATTACAGCAAAGCTCTGCTGACTGGCTTTTTTTGTGCCCATGGGTTTAGAATTGCATTTAAAGTTTTACAAAATAATGTAATTGGATTTCTTTAACCAGGTATTATTTCCTGCAGCTTTTCATTCTTTGTGCTCTGGGAGAACCACAACAACCTGTGCCAGAGCAACACAAGCAACCTTTGTTAGTGAAGCTTTACCCACACAATGCAAAGAGAAAAAAGAAACCAGGTAAAATAAAACCGACAGAGATCCACTAACATTCACTGGTGGACTTTCTTATGAGTGAAGTGGTGACCTGTTGCAGCAGAGGCCATGACCACAGTCTAATTACATTAAGAGACAGCTTAATTGGAAGATGCAAACAGAAAAGGCTTAAGGGATTACTGGACCTCTGACAGAGAGATCAAATTTTTCCTTCATGCATAAAACCCAGCTCCTTGCACAGTTGATGTGGGCAGAGGTTAGTGGGGAGATAGCAGAGGGCATTCTGATAGGGTTTATGGCTGTTTTTCTCTGTAAAGGCCCAGTGTAGCGATAAATGCAAATATATTAGAAGATAAAATTCAAACAAAATAGAATAAAGTTTGCGCTTGTAATATGGCAAACAAAAGTGCTCAAGGGGTATGAAAACTTTTTCCAAGTCACTGAATGAGTTTAATGTAATGAACATGAATGATCTGTCAGACCCCTCTAAAAAACAAAATATGAACCACATTCATGCTTTTGATTCTCTCCGATTATAAAAATATGAATTTCACATTTCTGCTGAGTAGAAAGTGACACATAAATCTGATGCTACATTATTATATGTCTTCAGCATATAATAAAATGTTGATGTAACATTAGTCTGGTGATGCAGTTTCTATTTCAGAGATCTGACCCATTTAAGTTCCCTTTACAATTTATTGAAGGAGTGCCATAATGGAGTTTAAATGCATGGAAAACTACATTTGTAAATCCTGTATGCATAATTAATTTAGCTCTGTATTCTGCTTTACAATATTCATTTAGTGAACTGAAGGTTTACGTAGCCTTAGGCTTTACCAACAACCCACCCTTTAGATACAAAAAACATCAGGCATGCGGTGCGAAATGAATATAATGAATATAATTATTGAAGACAATGACTCACCAGAAGGCTGTTTTAGACAATGGCTCTAGCTATTAGGTCAAAGAGAAAAGCAGGCCAGAGCAAGTTTTAGATGTGTTACAAGTTGAGATTTCATAAAAACGTGTTACATTTTTATTGGGCCTGTGAAGTTTCTCTAAATACTGTTTAAGAGTCAAAGCAGTCAAACACTTCTTCTCACTGTTATTGCAGATTTTGCTGGTATGATTTTCAACATACAAATTTTTGTGTGAGGCAAGGAAGAGGGATTGTGTGTAATAAATCCTAAATTTCCTGTATAAACCTGAAGGTGTTTCAGAAACTGATTTGGCTGTCACTTTTGAGTGAATACAAGCAACAATTTTTGGTTTCATAAGAGGAAATCAAAAGGAAATCTCCAAATAAACTGATTGACATGATTCCGGTTGTGCCTCCTGCTTTTGTTTACGTTCTCCACTACTACATCCTTTGACATATCCAGAAGTACAAATAAACAATTTTATGTTTTATTTTGTTATTATAACAGAACAAGCTGAGTGAAAAATTCTGCTGTAGTTTCCTGAAATGCGTCAGTATTGTTCACTTCTGAACAGTTCTGCATCTTAATAATACTACAAATTGGACCTGTTTTCCAGACTTTTCACTCTAAATGAATCATTTCTCATGAGTGCATCAATGGAAAACATATGTGTACATAGAAGATCTCTAATTATAGTAGTAACCACACCAACATCAACAATGGCGTATTTTGAACTAACATTCAGCTAGATTCAATAATCTGAAAATGAGTCATTCTAGCAGCATTGTTTGCTTCTGGATAATATTTATCAATGGATTACCAGAGTATTTACTAAGCGAGTCAAATCTCAGTTGTTTCTGTTTGGTTGTTTCTGGCACTGATTGCACCTTCTGTGCTGTACATCATCTCCTTCTACTCTCAAAATTGGCTTTCTGACAGCATGTCACTGGTGATACAGATAATACACCTCACAGGTGTGTTGGAAGCAAGAGAAGTGCTGTGGATGAGCCGTTAGATATAATTCAAGTAAATTTAAAGTAAATATATGAAAAAGGATTGCGGTGTCAAGGGGCAATGAACTGCTAATGTAGGATACTGTTTTGCAATGCACTTCAAAGATCGCATATAGCAGAAAGAACTTTCTTTCTACTAAGCGCACGTTTTCTTCTCTCCTCCTTTTGTGAACAGTACTGTGCTTGGCCACGTGAGATGACAAACATACCGAGCTTCTACTCCCTAAAGCAGCTGGTCATCATTCCTAAAGCCATATGCAAAAAAAGACAAATAAAAGCCCAGTGGTGCAAATTTATCCAAACTGCTCTGTGAGAAAGTGGCTGCTGTTTCCGCAATTGTCCTCAAACAATTATTGAGCAAAGATCAGGGGGTGACTCGTGGCTTTAAAGAGCAGTTTTTCCAACTACAATAATACAGGCCATCTAATGCAGGGGATACAAGACTCTCAGAAACAAACCAAATAAAGAGCTAGAGAAAGAACGGAAGGCAGATAAAAGCTGACACCCAATGCATTAAGACTCAGCTCTATTAGATATGAGCTTCTGCAAGGGTGAAGCACCACAGCTTAAGGCAAGATACTGCTTGCTCATTGTGCTTCAGAGAGTGAGGCTGTGAAGGCAGTGTTGCCAATGCCTTCTTTATACAGCACACAGTCCCTCATGCATGATTTAGGAAAGTGAAACTCTTACTTTAATATTAAAGTAGGAGTGAAGTAGAAGAAACAAAAGGATGTGCTTAGGCAGCAAATCTCATTAAAAACTGATAATACATCTTTGAAAAAAAATAGCTAGCAGTCAAATGAGAAAAAATAACTAATTTGCGTCCAAAGAATAATGTCACTGCTTTTCTTTTTTTTTTTTTTGCAATTTGATCATAATTATTTTAGATTTAACTTTAATGTAGGTTTTTTCTGCACAGTGGTACAGCTGATAGCGCTGCCTTTTAGCCTTGCAGTAAGAAGGTCCTGGGTTAGAGTCCCAGCATTAGCGCTGTGTGTGCAGGGGGTACTCTGGCTTCATCAGTCCAAAACTCATGAATTTTAGTTTAACTGGTGTCTCTTAGGTATGCATACTGTGCATGGTTGTGTGGCAAGTCTTTTTTAAAGCGTTGACCTCTTTCCAGGAATATACTTGTCTTGTGATTAGATGCAATCTTTTTGAGCAGGTTATTAATAAAATGCTACTACTACTTAAATAGTTTAGATCATTTCATAATAATCACCTCCAGTTTTTCAGCTCATCGTTTTCAGCTTCCTGCGACCACTTTGGATTCATGCAAGAAATAACATTTTTATATTTCTGCAGATATGTTACAGATAGTCAGTGGGTGTGAATGGGTCTTCAGTATGAGGATGAACTTGGCTTGGTGTTTCCAGTATCAAGCTTCAGCGCCTCAGTCTTTCATGAGTTCAGAGAGTGAATCTTTGAATCCCAATGCAACACAGAGCTTTGCTTTGAATTTTCCTCCACCAATGTTTTACTCATGCCTGCATTACAGTAGTACTGAGTTACTGCTTGACAAACTTCAATCTGTTATTTGGGCTGTAAATTAAATACAGGTTAGTTTTAGCCTAACCTGCAGCATAAGATTCAGTGACTTAAAAGGCTCAAGAAGCTGATAAAGAAGGCTAGTGATGTTTTGGGACTGCTGATAAAGAAGGCTGGTTATGTTTTGGGACTGCTGATAAAGAAGGCTGGTTATGCTTTGGGACTGCTCTGGAACATATGAAGATGATTGTGCAAAGAAGAATTCTTGGTAACACTTTATTTGAAGGGGGGTGAATAAGACTGTCGAGACACTTTCATAAACATGATATAACACCTGTCATGAACATGAATAAGCCTTCATGAATATTTATGACTGTTGTCATAAAGCGCCATTCGGTAAATTATGACACTTTTAATACAAAGTTGACATTCAAAATGTCTTTGTTATGACAACTTGACATTAACCAAGAAATCATTACTATTTAAACCTTTAATAACATAAAGTTACCTAATTTTTAAAGTGCAATCAGTAATTCTTTTATAACAAATTTACATCAGTAATGATTTCTTGGTTAATGTCAAGTTGTCATAACAAAGACATTTTGAATAATGTCAACTTTGTATTAAAAGTGTCATAATTTACCGAATGACGCTTTATGACAACAGTCATAAATATTCATGAAGGCTTATTCATGTTCATGACAGGTGTTTATGACAGTGTCATGTCAGTCTTATTCAACCCCCTTCAAATAAAGTGTTACCGAGTTCTTTATAAAATGAAGAAAATTATGGACAACCCTAAACAGTCCCTTCATCAGGCTGTCATGAAACTTCAGTTAGAAGTTTCTTCAGAACTTCTAACTGTAATGTAGACAGTCACAGGAGACCCTTCCTGCCCCCAGCCATCACCATCTGTAACAACATTGCTTGTGACACATATGATGAGTTACAACAATGTTTAATTTCCCTTTGGGATTAATGAAGTATTTTTGAGCTGAATTGAATTAGTTTTCTGCCTTTATTTTGAGTTTGCTGATACAATTGGAGGTTTGCCTGGGATGAGAGCTTTGGATGATTCTGTTTTAGCAGAAGAAAATGCTTATGGTCAATCAATAAGTGTGTCTGTGATCTAATTTTAGATTTAGGTAATTAAAATCCCTCAAATACTTTACTTAACTTTGTAGTAAGTCTTTAAATCCAGATCTGAACTTTAGTTTGCATTTGCAGAGCTCTAATCCACACTTCCATATTAATTAGTCATTTTCCATCACTTCAATTCTTACCAAAATTATAAACCGGAGCTTACCTTCCAGATGTTTTTATTATTCAAACAGCACAGAGAAAACAAAACGCATATCTACTTATCCAATAATGGTATGTTTCCTCCAACCAACTATTTGTTATTATATCAAAGTTGTCACCTCTTTTAGTTTCTTACATAATAGCAATTTGTCTTGCAGGGTGCCTGGTGTGTGTTTCTGGGTCTTTGCTATGTTTGTGTTCTTGTAATAGCTCCACTTTTTTTGGGGGGGGGAGGCAAAATTGGACCTGAAAGCTTACGCTGATCGAGTGAATATTAAAGGGTTGGGGAGATTGCACTCTGGATAAGTGGCTCTTGTTGCCGTGGAGTGTGACACTGCTCCTCTTTGTAATGATTCACAGTGCTCTTGACACATGATATTGTAGATATTCAGAGGATTGCTTGTTTTCTGCTGGTGAGGATTTTATCTCCAGGAAAAACAGGTTGATGTGTTTGTCAGCTGTTCCTTTACAGCATATAAATTCAGTAAAGCTAGCAGATTCCATAATTTAATCTAATTTCTGTGTAATTTTAGGTAAAAGGGATTGTTTTTCATAAAGGGTTTAAGTATTAAAGTAGACACGAGAGAAGAGGCACAGAAATAATGCTTTATTTCATTTAGCTGAAAGTGTTGTTGCAAAGCCAAAGATGTGCATAAGCTCATAGCTGATCTCATTTTTTCTAAGACATGAACCAGCTTAGTTTTACACATCCATTATGGCTGCTTAAAGCCCCAATCTCTTTAGTGCTGGGAGTCAAACAGGGTCAGGCCATGTCACAATTTTAGGATAAAGTTTTCCCCATTTAGAAATTAAATCTGGAAAGAACTTTGAATAGAAAAAGACACATTTCATGTTGGACAGTTTTTATAAATCTTCCTAACATCCCTGATGTCCAGAATTAAGTCAGCTAATGCGGTGATTAATGTCATCATTCCTCCCACATTCATTCTGATTAAACAGTTTTAAACACATATATTTTCTCAAACCTGCTACCCAAACTTGTGATGCCTTTAGAAAAGTTCCATATATTTTGAGTTAGTTTTCTATCTTTTATAAACTCAAGTAAAATCACCGGCACATGCTGTATCTATAAAAAAAACTCTATGGTGTTTTTAAAATATTTACAAGGTAACCTTTTGGATCCTAATGCTTTTAGTGTTTGCTACACTTTTTATTCAGATAATCTGACAGTATAAGCCTTGTTGAAGCTGTATTTCGACTCACTCTATTTACTCCTAAAATTGTTAGCTGATCTTGTGAAGGTATTTGAATCTAAAGGTTAAACATGATAGATTTGTTTTGTTTGCAAGGCAACACCAATTACTCCTCTTTTATAATTAAAAGTTCATACAAAACATGAACTGTGCAGAAGCTTAAGTTGGGATTTGTCTGAAACAAAATGCTGCGAATACTTTATCTAACAAAAACAAAACTCCACCTGTAGTACAGGGTCCATCAAAACTTACGCACTACCTCGCTATCAAGGCTGCTGTGTGGGGTAGATTCATACTCCAAACAACAGCTTGGCCCTGTAACCAGAAGATGACCCTGGTTTTTGGAAAAGGATCCAGCTGTGGAAATACACCCAAGTTCCAGAAGATTTGCCTTCAGGTTTTAACAATTTCAAACCTACCTACCAATTTCTATAGCTATAAAAATCCTAAATACAATTTTTAGTTCTAAAAATGTACAAATAGGCCTAAAACCAGTTCTGAACGCTGTTATGCTTTTTCCCTCCTTTCCCTTTTATCCTTTCCCACTATGCAACAGAGCAATGGACACCATGGGGTTCTTTAAGATGAGCAGGATGTAAAGTATCAACATGAGCCAATAAAGGATATGAGTGTTTCCAAGTTGTAAATTTGTAGGAGACAACACAACAGATTAGTTATGATGGATTACAAGGTCCTGAGATCAGGGACATCAGACATCCTGCCATATTTTCCTCTCTTGCACTTGAATAAGCCTTGATGAATAGGCATACCTAAACCTACACACATATTAAAGTTATGCAAGGCAACATCTGTGTAATTGAAATAAAGTATATATTTCAGGCTCAGCTTTATGAGCTTTCTTCAACACACTAGTTTCTATTTGGAAAGTTTATCAGTTTAATCTATCGTTATTAGAAAATCGCATCCAGGTGAGGATAAGCACTCACAAGATTGATTGTGAGTATTCTTCTACAATCATCCTTATCAAACTTTAGCAAAAAAAGAAAAAAGAAGTAGAGACTAACCAGGGCCTTGCTGTAGGAACATCTCTGACAGGATCTCTATGTGAAGGAAGAGAAGTGCAACTCCAACACCAAACAGCAGGATGAACCAAAAGGCACGGGGCATTCTTCTTAGTCGTATCCAAAGGGAATCCATCTCCATCCTTAACTTCATCCACACCATAATGCGGCACAGTATGGTACGTATGTAGTAGGTTCTGGGGAAATATTAAAAAAAGAGAGAAATGACGACTGCTTTTAGATTGTTTTCAGTTTAATCCATCTTTATAACAGTGCAAAATCAAGCAGCAGGCCTAGCAACACAGACCAACTTAAATGTGATAAATAGATTTTCTTCAGCTCATACAATCTTCTTGAAGTTTTTCACATCACAAACACAAATGTTATGGTAATTTGTTGGGATTTCATTAACAAAACATGATGCATAATAACTGCACTGAGGATTGTAGCCTCTGAATATGAGCTCTACCACTGATCCACCTGGTGTCCCCTTCAGTTAGGGAACATCGAGTTTTTCTTCTTTTTTTCGAATTACTATTGACTATATTTAGAAGAAATGAATCAATTAATAATTGGTTAATTTATTTTCTTATTGTACATTATACAATCATACTAATTCCATGCTTTGACCCCTCTGTGCAAACTATGGCTTTGTCTAAATGATGTGAAGGAGCAAATTTCAAGAAAATTCTACTAAGACTTCTAAGGTTGATAAGATTCAGCATATTTGCTTTCAGGAGTGAAAACAACTAAATGCAACCAGGGTTTTGCACTTCTTGAAGTTAAACTTATTTGTCTGTTTTTCTGTCGTGTTGTACAAAATAAATGTCATATCAAATTTGGAAAATGTTTTGAAATCTTTTCTAATAGTTAAATTTTTTTACATTTCAAACCCTGAAATTACATCTTCGAGATCCACAGATTTCAGTTCAGTTTATTTATTTAGAGACAGTTAAAAGCACATGTCACAAAAAGACACTTTGCAAGAAAAAAACAATTTGATTCAGTCACATAGATTCAATTAACCGTAGTTATCAACAATGCACTCAAGGTCGTTTTAATATTCAAATTGGTTAAAAGGTTTCCTTTAAGGAAACCTAGCAGAACAAACGCCAGAAACAACAACTTAGTTTTTTCCCCGAAATGAATTTAGCTGGACCAACAGTCAAGCTGCACAATACATACAGACAAATTCGAAGCTCTCAGAAAAGAGTCACAGTATAATTATTTCATAAAGAAGTCACACTTTTTCTTGTTCTCACAAGTGAAAGTGCGAGGGATTAAAGTAGTTATAGATTTCCAATTTGTAGGCAACTCTACAACCTATTTCACTTGCTTTTTACTGACAACATTATTATTCATTTCTATATGAATAATAATGAAGTCAGTCTATAAGAAAACTGTGAGCAAATGCACAACCAGCAAGGTGTGGGTAACAGGAAAAAACAGCAAAAATGGATTTCTCTGTGGTCAGGCATGACTGTCAAGAACCGAAATTGTTGAATTAAAGAAAAGAGAGAAATGTAGGGCTTTCTTTATTTAGTTTGGCTTTTCTTCTCACCATGACAACTGCACAAGAGTTTCAGCTCAACCATAATGACCCAAACAAATTGGAAGTAGCTCCAACCAAGTTCACAACAAAAACTCAACCCAGCAGCGTTGCTTGGGAGCTTCTAGCTCGAGGTATTACAGCACTTCACTCGTTCATTAAATCTGTGTTTACGAGACTCACATTGAACTTTTCAAGAAATAAAACACGTCTTGATGTTAAAACTAATAAAACATGATTGCAATAGAAACCTTAAGGAACATACATTTTTTCCATATGCATTTCCATTTGTGGAAACTAAATGTAGTGTGGGAAAAAAACCCCACTATGCAGTAGATAAGGTGGGGGTTTTGTGTAAGGTAATGTGAAACGTGGAAGTTCTATTTTGTGGCTAAGCATTTTACCACATGTGGAATGTTTTCTAATGTTTCACAAATACAAATTATATGGCGTAGCAACAAGTGTTTCACACGTAGTAGTTAGATTATGTATCTGGATTTAACCTGTGAAAATTGTGGGGGGGAAATGTACAGGTGAAACATGTTTCACATTTTTTCTCAGAACACCAAATTAAGTAGATGCCTGATCACACTGTAGAGAGTAGAAAGTGTGTTTGTTTATGATCCTTGGGTGTTTGTTTTTTTTTGTTTTCATTTGCGTCTGGGTTTCGCTCACTTGTTGTTGTTCATTTATGTTCCATAAGTCTTGCCATATTCAGTCTCTCTGTGGTTGACATCGTCAGCAAGGTGTTGACATTTTAGTTCATTTCTTTGTATTTAGTTTTCTACTTTATTCTTCTGTAATGTTATTTGTGCATTTGGATTTATTGTTGTTAGATCTAAGTCTTCTCCCTGGGTTTGTAGTCCATTTTGAGTCTTTGTTCAGCTGCTTTATGTTAATTAGTCTCCCTTCCTCAGTTTCTCTGCTTTCATTCTGTGACATCTATTCCACATTTCTTCTGATAAGCTCATTTGGTTCGTTTGTCATTTTCCACCTCTGCCTATGTATTTAGGCTCATATAATGTTCCTTGCTGTTCCTTCCCTCTGTTATTCTGTCTGAACTCCATGACCTGCTCTTCATACAATTCCCCTGTAAGGTTTCTGTAGCAAACTCTGTTCTGCCACAGTCACTGTCTGCACTTGGGTCTTTCACAAACAGCAACATAAAACTGTCTGATAATTCTCTGTAGTTACTAAGAAAACTGCAGTCTATGTCTGACAGGGGATTGTCTAAGTATTTATTTAGTGAAAGAATAATAATAATAATCGTAGGATGACGCTAAATTTTATATCTTCAATATATTTTCAGAGTGTATACTAAAGCTGATCAATAAAACTGCTCCCATTTTATCATTTTAAATAAAATATGAAACCATACAGCACTATCTTCTCAATATATTTTTGTTTTCTTTATGACGAGAGATATTTCGTCATGAAAACATGGTAGTAATAATAATAATAATAATAATAATAATAATAATGATAATAATAACAACAACACAGGTAAATTAGTTAATCTGCTTCCTTCTCCAGCCTTATAAACAATATACTGTCTGAGCAGAAGGAACATCAGCATAACATGAAATGCCATTTTTTATTGGACCTCATATTTTCTTTTGGAAAAAATATTAATACCATAACAACATCATCTCATTCTGGGGAATAAATAAAGAAATCATTCTCCTACGTTCTTTGGTCTAGTGTATTTTTTAAGCATTAAATTGAAAGTACAAGGCTAATCAGGATACCGAATGAGTCACAGAGGAAAATAATGTCCCTGAAAATGTCCGAGTATGTAGCTTGATGTGACAGTACATAGGACCTTTCTTAGAAAAAATATCCAGTAAAGCTGGAGAGATTTGGTTTTCTATACAACAAAAGACACTGACATCAGGGACCATTAAGAACTGCAGATATGGAGATGTAGTTGTTTTCAATATTGCAATGAAAAAAAAAATAGCTGATATTTTATCACAGGTCACTATCATTGTCATGTTATCTGATTGGAAATCAAAGCCATGCATGTTAAAAGTAGCTGTGATTTATGGCAAAGCTGCTCTGTCAATGATAGAGCATGAGGAACAGGCTGTTTCCCGTTTTCCTCCTTGAGCTTTTTTTTTTTGTCAAAGTTTACAAGTCTTTTTTTATAGATTATGCACCCTAGCATAAGTATTTGTTTAAACCAGTCACATAAAGCCCAAAAGAGCAATTACCAGATGTGAAAAATGTCAAGGCTTTTATTTTGAAATTTTCAGTAAGCTTCATTTTAAATTGCCGCACTAATCCAATGTGTAACAGTGGTTTGGTTAATCCAGCTATATAATGCCCAAAACAGCAAGTAGTTCTAAATAGCAGCTGATCTCTCTTCTGTATTAACTGAGAGTTCCTCGATGTTGTAATTCTGACATTCAGCTCTTCCTTCTTCAGTAGGCACCGAGTGTTCCGCCATGTTGTAGTTCTAACCTTCAGTCATTGTAGTTCTAAAGAGAAGCATGGCTCTCTGCCAACTGACAGGCAACTGTCTGCCAACTGTCGTGAAGGAGAGACTTTGAAGCAATCACTTTTTCTGAAAAATGCAGTCCGAACAACTGCTTCCCGTTCAGGATCCGTAAAGCCGATCCAAAACCCGTTTGAAGCATATGAGAGGGCTATTTGTCGTCTCCGATCCTTCCGAGATTCATATCTGTAGCTCATTCAAAATAATAGCAGCGATGAGAGAAAGATGGTGTGCGCTGAGTTCTGAAATT
>NW_015113101.1:46188-68030 GCF_001443285.1 Poecilia latipinna | reverse complement strand
TCTGAAAATTAATGGCTGAGAGCCTGACTTTACCGTTACATGATTTCGCTCTGAAGCACCTTGACAGAAAACCGTCAGTCGTAGAGAAATTTTGAAAACATTTTACGGGAGCAGGCATGCGTATCAATGTCATGACCGATTTTCATACCAATAGCGCAATTTTTGCAGCCATGAGAGCGATTTCAAAATTATTTTGGGGTTAAAAATACACAGTTTCTCACTCTAACGAGCGGCAGTTGGTGTCAGTTACACTCTGCGTTTCGGCAGTTATTTTTCGCTTTTTATGTCGCCATCGTTACTCCGATCCCCAATAAAAATAATAGCTCACTTCCCGGGATTGAGCCGCACGTTTTGATACCACTTTTGTGGGTGGGCAGCGGTACGAGCCGCATTAACGGTATCGGAAAAAATAATAAATTATATTTATAATAATAATGAAGAGACATTCTATTGGGTCAGTCACTGCTCTTCCCCATGCATTGCTAAGGCAGGCCCCAATAAGAGTACCATCAGCGACAACTAAAAAAAAAAAGAAATCTTAACTTAGTATTGGAATGACGCTAACCAGAGCAACATAAAAACACACACATCAATGATAATAGTTGATTCAGCAAAGAACAATAACAGCTGATAAATAGAAAAGTAAACAACGAAAAAGACTAGAGGAATGTTACGGAAACCAATAAAACACGCTGAGGAGCAGCTTACCGCCCGGCCCTCTGTAAAATCCTCTCTGCAGTCTCATTCAAGGTGGAGAATTTGGTCAGCTTTCTCTCGGCAACATGTTTTGCCATTGTTAACTTTATCACCAAAGCAACACAAAACGTCGCAAAATAGTATGGCAAGAGCGAGATTCTAAGTGCCCCAAAAACATTAAATTCAGCGATACTGATTGGCCAAATGTTTATAATTTTTCCCTAGCCGCCACACAGGAGTGGCTAGTTAGCTTCAATTCTGGGGCGCTAGTCAACAGCGGCCCAGAAGTAAACTGACGGGAGTCTTTTGGGAAGTTTTCACCGTTGAATAAGAGTTAGTTAGAGGTAAGGTTATGTAAATAATGCAGATTACATTTAGGCACGCATTATTAAGGTAAATATGCAAATACATTATTTAAAAAAAAGTAATGTTATAAATCGTTTTTAGATTCCCTCCTCCCCCCTTCTTCTTCACATAAAGGAGGGCGGCGCCCCCTATGGACCAGCCGTCATTGGGATTTGTGTACACAATTAAAACAAGACCTAGCTCTTTAAATGAAGACATGCTGAGATGCAATAAGCACATATGCATGCTCGAACGGTACTCATTCTGTGGACAGTTTTGCCCTTTACATTCTAGATGCCCTTTTCAGACTGAAATACCAAGGTAGCATTTTCAAACAGAGCATCACAGACATTGATGGTTTAATGAGATACAGTGCAAGAATGCAACAAGAATAAAGATTATTAGTGCTATAGTTTTACTACCCACATGTAGGCATGGGGTGGTTTTTGTTAATGTGGAGCATGGATTTAAAAGCACTAAAGTCTAAGTTTGTCTTTAAAGGGATACATAAGAAGTGTGGACATGACCAAAATTTACTCAAGTTCCAATGAGACAGAGTAAAACTGTCAGTCAGAAATGATTGTGATCTTTTTATTTTATTATGAAAAAAAATCATAAATCCAGCTGTTTAAAAGTATTTCTGATATCCAAACACAGAGTCCTAGAGAAGCTGATCTGATCATTATTTGTAAACTGATGTTTTGAAGCAAACTTGAACATCCCACTGAGCAGTAGACATGATTTCAACTTGATACTACATGTGTCCCCATGTGCTACCCTGATTTAGACCTACTCTTTCTTTTGTCTAACTCTAAGCCATATTTATTTATTCCGCACAATCAACAAGAACTACAAAGTTTATAAATCAAACAAAAATGCCTGAAAGCATAAACTGAAACTCAGAAATTTTCATTTGATTCATTATGAATTCATTATGAATGACCTAATTTTTTCTTGACTGCGTTTGTGGCATTGCTGTAATACCAGCAAGCTGAGAAAAATAAAAATCTATATCTCACTTTATGTGAGTGCAAAAGATTCTATGAACATGGATAAATAAAAATATTTATATACAGTAGAAACCAGATATGTTGCATGCACTGAATACAAAGACACCGTTATTTAACTGTATAAAAGTTAAATCAGATCAAACTTTTGATTCATGTGAGCCAGAATCGTCAACATTCATAATTAGCAAAATAATGAGAGACGAACATGCCAAAAAATATATTTATTAATGTCTTCAAAATCAGAAGCTTACATACATTTCTTCTGTATTTGGTAGTGTTACCACTGAACTGTCAGAGTGGTCAAATGTTTTGGATTTTCTTCCACAAGGTTCTCAATAGTTTGCTGGAGTTCTGACTTTTTCCTTCTGCCAGAACTGGTGGAACTGAGTCAGGTTTGTGCGCCTCCTCACTCTCAAATGCCATTTCAGATCTGCCCACAAACTCTCAAACAAATTGAGATCAGGGCTTTGTGATAACCATGTCAAAGCATTGACTTTGTTGTTACCACTTTGGCTGTATGGTTGGGGCCATTGTCCATTTGGAAGACGTATTTGTGTTGAAGCTTTAACTTCCTGGCTGATGTCTGAATGTTGCTTCAATATTTCTGCATAATTTTCTTTACTTGCGGTGTCATGGTGACTGGCCTGTACTTGTAAACCATCCACACAAAGATTCACATGCTGAACACTGTAGCCACAGTCTGACAGAAGTGAGACTGCCACATACACCAGCGCCACCGGGCCCTCTGACCACCACCAGGTTAAATGTCTTGCCTAAGGACACAGCAACTGAGAGAGACGGAGTTGGAACCGGCAACCTACCTGTTACAGGATGAACTATCATCAGATGACAGTCATTGTCCCTTTGTACATTTACAAATTGCAATCTGCTGTTTAATTCTCACTGAGTAGCCTTTCATCACACAATTTTAACCAAAACATGTATGATTGGGTTGCCAGGTGAGAGCCTGGGGTCGGCTTGGGGTTGCTACAGAAACATGCAAAAAGTGAATTTTGCATATTACGTCCCCTTTAAAATACATTCACAGGAGTGGCTCCAATTACTCAAATGTGACATCAACATGGGCTTTTCCTCATTCAAAGATATGATTTACAGTCATAGGAAAAACAACACACAGACATCACTGGCAGCAAGGCTGAAAGTTATATCCTTTATCTTCTTGTGCTGCTGGTTCGATGGCTTGTTGCTCTTGTCATATTGTTTCGTTGCTTCTTTACTGAATTATTTTGTTCAATATTTCAAGTGAGACATAGCCTAAAAACACAGATTTGCTTTCATGTAAAAAAAATCATTTGAATAATTGCCTCCCACTAATCATAAATATTTGATCAGTAATTGATACATTATAGAAGACAATTTATGCAAATTCTTCCCCAATCTGTTTGAAGATACAAACTTCAAGACAGTCTTTTTAAAAAATATTTTTTATCTTGAGATTATGTGTCCATTTTCCCTTCACAAAGCCAACAGGCTGTGTTGTCTGTGTAAATCATATTTGCTCTATATTACTTTTAACAAAACTTTTAACATAATATTAAGGCTATGAGATAAGTTTTAGAAATTGTCAGTTTTCTGTAAGTTGGAGTTCTTTGAAGAACAAATCCATAAAATATCATTTGGAAATGGCATTACAATAAAACAATTATTACCCACCAAGTTTAAAGGTTCATCTGTTAAATTTGCACATCAAAACTTGACTTTCAGAGCAATCAAGTGTTGACAAATGTGGCAAATATTTCCCCCGTGCACGTAGATGAGATTTATCTGTTGCTGAACAGTTCAGGTAAAAGCAAAAGAGAAACTACTTGATATGTCAATGTAACTTTTGCCAAAGAAAATCAGACCCTCGGCGTACTATAAGACTGGACAGACATGTACAGCAACATAACAACAAAAAGCACATATAATCTGACAAAAGACATTTGCCTATTAAACATTTAGAGTAGCTCTGTTCTTCACCAGGAATAAAGACACAATCCAGTAATTTAATCTGCATCTATTTTTTCTTAAGATATCTAAATGAGGGCAAGTTATTAGTGTCTGTTTACTATTTCAGTAAAAGCTTTGTTAGACATTTTGCACACAGGTATTTATTGGACTGCCAATCTGTTATAAGTCTGTTTACTGTATTTTTAATCTCTCAGGGTTTCTTCTAGTATCTTTGTATGCTTTTGTGCCATTCTGCCTATTATTATTTTTATTGTTGTCTTATGAATCTCTTCAAGTATTTTCTGCCTTTTTGAACCCCAGCCAACCTTCAAGTCTTCCTTTACTTCCTTTGCTAAAACAACTTCCCAGCTCTGACAAAATCAAGCCAGACTTGGCTCCACTAACCCGAGATGTCATATATTTCACTGGATTCTACCAAAAGGCCCCCTGATTTTTAGATCATTTTTGCATCCTGGTCCTCTAATTTGAGTGGGTTCTGCTGTCCTGGACATGCAGGTACCACAAGCCGCCTCTGCGTCCGTTCCATTTTCATTCTGGCCACCAGCCATCTGTTCAATCCGTAGAGGTTTCTCCATTTCACCACTCCAACCTGCTTCCTGAAAGAGTCCCAAGGGGATCTTTGCTCAGCCAGACTGGTCTACAGCCAGAATGGCCTGTGAACTGTTTTTGCCTGTTGCCACACACTGGCTTCTGACTGGTGTAGCCTATTTTCTTCCCCCTTAGTCTTTAGTTGTTCAGTGGTTTGGACAT
This sequence comes from Poecilia latipinna, assembly GCF_001443285.1. Classification (NCBI taxonomy): domain Eukaryota; kingdom Metazoa; phylum Chordata; class Actinopteri; order Cyprinodontiformes; family Poeciliidae; genus Poecilia; species Poecilia latipinna. The sequence continues at coordinate 63,258 of NW_015113101.1, read as the reverse complement.
CATTATAACTAAGCTATGTGACATTAGGTGGTGCAGGCACTAATATGACAAGTTGAGAAGACCTCTCCTGTATTGCATGAACTCATGAGAAATGAGTTGCATGCATTGCTCAGGGGTTATTTTGATTTCTTCTTTCAAACATTGTCTTCGAATACAATGCTTCTATGACTCCGACCTTCAATTCTTTCTATGATTATCATCTTTCCGCTACATTTTTAAATAGAGGTGATCGACCAGGTGATTGTCCAGACAGTTCTTGTAGTTTTATTGTCTTTCTCTGAAACCATCTGCGAGTGTGTGTATAATCAAGCTTACTTCTTAAAAAAAACAACAACAAAAAACACTACCAATTCATCTTCAAATTGTTGTCAAGAATCAGGATTGTGAAATTCTATCAGAACTACATTTTGGCCTTGTTTGACCGTAGGGAGGGAGTAATATTTAATTGACACACACCTTAAGCAGGATACAATATACTTTTTCTTTTTCTTCTTCTTCTTTCTTCTTCTGTGCATTACCTGTAGTTTAAATGGATAAACTCTCTCTGCCAATCCAGACGTGTAGTTTTCTGATAGCTCCTTAACTGTCTGATTATTCTTTTGAATCCATTAACAGAACTCCTATGAAATGTACCTTATCTTGTCTAGATTTTCTATTCACCACAGGTTTGAGCTTATTGAAGTATAAAAAAGTTTGCAAATATGTCTGTACTCATGTTATAGGCATGTTTTGCAAAAGCAGAATTGTTAAAACCCCTACTTGGTGGTGCAGTTGATACCTGCTTGTCTTGCACCAATGTGGTACTAGATTTCAGTCTGTAGGTTGCAGAAATTCAGAGCTCTTTGCTTGTGTCCATCGTCACATGGTTCTAGTGCGATGCATTAAAAATCTGTCAACTAGCATATAAAGGAGGCAAGAATACTGGCATATTTTAGTGGTCTTCTTGATTTTCCTTGCCTTTTAGTAGCTTTTCTGAACAATACTCTTTACCTGGGTCATTTCACTTTTGAGTTTAGATTTTATGGACTCACTGGTTTTGATTTCTTTGTTTGAGCTAACTGCATTAGTTGGGTTATAACCAATGCCCGGTGTACATTTTCATGTCAATAGGTCTGTGTACCATTTACATTTTGTTTTCAAATTTATTTCCACATACTCCATGTGAGCCTTTAATAAGCTTCTCATCTCGACACTTGAAGCTTGAATATGTTGTGCTCTAAAAGAGTCAATTATTATTTTGGTAGCCTATGTTCTCAGATGTCAGAGATCTGGTCTGCTCTTGGAACAATCTTAATTCTTTACCTGCATCTTATCAACCTCAGTGTGTATTTTTGTTCCCTCTTCCTCTTCTCTTTACTTTATGTCACTTCTTCTCTTATCGGTTACTCTGTCTGACTTGCAAGTTGACTGTTTCTGTTTTGTCTGCCTTTGTTTCAGTGTGTATTCATGCTTATATTTATCTTGTCTGAATCTTGCAGCTGTTAGGTCAGAAACACTTAGCTCTATGTAGGTTGGAACATTTTTTTTCACCTCATATTCAGTTTCCTAATGCACCAACAATTTGTAAAACAGGAAGACCTGTTTTATCTCTGATTTCACTCTAATCATCAGGCACAAGGTAAATAATGCCCTGAAAGTGAATCACATCAGTAAACCATGCTGACGATGGTTTACTGATCGTCAGCATCAGTAAATTCCACGCTTGGAATTCACTATAAGAATTCTCAATTCTTATAGCAGGCAAAGATTCATAACTCAATTTCTTCTGTACATTAAAATGTTGAACTAAATTTAAAACTAAACTGTTAGTGAATTATTAACATTTTATTTCTAGAAGATATAACATTAGAGCATAAGAAGAATCATATCAGCAGTTTGCCATGATACTCTTTAATGTCTGCTGACTACTGAAAAAAATATGAACAGAAATGCTTATGTCTTTATAAATTTTTTATGGATGGCTGTTTTATGAAAATAAACCACATAATTTGCCACATAACATAAATGTTGTTCAGCAATAAAGCTGTTCAGATTGTAACACTGGACATATTTACCATGGTTAAAATTATCTGAGAAATGCTTGAATAAATTAGAAATGTCTTTTACAAATTTCTTTGTTTTGAAAAACGAAAGCTGATGGACAAACTGAGTTTTTTTTTATATCTAATGAAGCTTTTTAGTATTCAGGTTATAACTGCTTCCGGGTTATTTGGGATACGGCAAAACTGATAACGATGATATATATGTTTTACTTGAACATACTTCTCTCTTGGGGTCTGATAAGTGCAGCTGCAGCTGATTGTTTAATAAACCAAGACTCAGCAAGCATGTGACGTGCGTGATGCAAAACACAGAAGGCACCTAACTAGAACTATATGTTGCCATATGTTTATGAAATGTCTTAGTTTAGCATCCCAGGTGACCACCACTGATGTTTAAGTTCATAACTGAGGCTCACTGTAACGCTGCTGTTCCAGTTTGAGAAATGTAAAGGACATTTTGGTATTAATCAGTCAAAGCTTAAACAATGCATTGTATCTTCTAAATATTTATAACAGATAAAAACATTTGTAGAGAAGAGATGACTAATCTCTGATAGGAAAATGAAAAAGACAAATCCCAACTTGATTTTCATGTTTGCATAGTGTGCACACAAGAGACTGATTTCACTCATGCAAACATTGCCTGTAAAGTATGTTTAAAATCTCACATTAGTACAACAAGTACAACAATTTACTTTTTAAATCTTATATTGAATACCAAGGAAAACTGTACTTATGATGTTCTTTGAATACTAAAGGTTAAGTGCCAAATGACAAACAACCTAAGATTAAGATAAAGGCTCACCTTTTTGAAGGAAAACAACTCTGGACATACAGCCAGAGGGCCAATGGAATGATTCTCTATGTCGAAAGCTGATAAAACTTTAAAAAAGGAAAGGTAGTTCTTCACAGTATAATATCTTAAAAAGTTTTTTCTTTCTTAAAAGAGAGGTGTTAAAGAAAATTTTACCAACTACAAATATGTTCCTGCCATTGTCAGATGCTGATTACAACCCTTCAGATAAGTGGTGTGAAGTACTGCAGGTCCTGATGTGAAGCTGTAGACTATTGTTAATGACGGTGCCTACACAATCATACAGAGGTTCATGAAATAATACTATGCGGAATTGTGCTGCATCAAGCACACATTTTCCAGCAGCAAAACTCTTTACAATTGTAGACCACATTTAGATTCATGACATAGCCCCATTCAAGTGAAATGAATAATGCTAATCAGATTCTTTAGTGGAGATTTGGGGTGTTTGCAATCAAGTAAATGTTATATATTTCAGTGATGTGTTGTTTGTCTTACATGGGAAGCCTATAGAGCAGAACTCAGTGAGCAAACTCAAAAAATGAACTCTTCAGTGCCGTTATTGTACAGTTTAATGTAAAGTTTGTGGCTGCAGAAAAAAATATAGATATCCTCTAAAGACACTGGAAAAAGAAACGAAAAAAGGAAAAAAAAGACTGAGAATATGCAAAATAATCTGGATTTTTGCTTAATTGTTAACATTATCCAGACTGTTCCTGTTTGTTTTTATTCAGGATTACTCCACATGTACATTTTGTGTTTTCATTGTAGCTCAGTAAACTTCAAAACAATCAGTTTGTACAAATGAAAATGTGGCCTTAAAAATGAAAAGTAATGAAAAATTAAAAGTATTAGTATTACATTGATTAAAAAAAATACATAGTACACACAACAAAAATAACTGATTCAAGAAATCTTTATACATACAGAATTTACTAACATTTAACACAGGCACATTGATACACATTGATAAAATATTATACTAGAATAACTTTGTTAAGCAAAATTAAGCCATATGTGTTAAAGATGACTGACATTTAAAGGGCTTACAGGGATCTGGGATGAAGCCATAAAGACTCTCACAGAGGGGATATATACTGAGGAGAAATATTTTTTTATTCCAGACAACTAATTAGAGAATTATTATTATCATGTTTTTGACTAAAGAGAGAAAAAAACACCCACACTGTTCTCAGCAACAATTTGGAAAGCCAGGTTCTGTGATGTTAGGTCTATTGGTTTTATCAATATGCTTACACTTTATGTGTGAATGAACTAAAGGCTGAAGTAGTTGACAGCTCTAACTTTAATCTCTGCCACCAATTAAACATATTTGGGACTTTTTAAAGTGATAATTATTTCAGAAACCTCAAATGCACTAAAATCTTTCTTCCCTATCTGTTTTGATTGTGTCCAAATGCCTGAAACTGAATTGACAGAACAAAAAAACAAAAAAAAAACAATGTTAATGCTGGACCTTACTAAGGATGCACTATGCAGATGCTTTGTCCGAACTAATAAAGATTCACTCATCTACGTACCCCATCCTAACACAGTAGTGAACTTTGAATTCCCCACCCTTTATGTAAAAATAAACACAACATTCAGAAACTCATCAAAAGCTAAGATGTAGACAACACTTTAGTGCTTCAAGTTTAAACCAATGTAAGATAATCTTAAAAAATCTTACACCACAGCATAAGAAGCACAGTACCAGCAGCTTCATTGTTAAGGTTGTATTTGCTAATCTGAATTTTAAAGTTTGTTGGGGGTTTTTCCCAAGCACTCTCACTAAACCTCTATTTCGTCAGCCTTTTGTTTACAGCTATAAGATAAATGTCCCTTGTCACTTTGTTGCACAGAGATAGGAGAAAATAAGGTTAGTGTGTCTCAGAGAAATATTGACACAACCCAACCCCTTAATGTCACTCTGTGCAAATAACATTTTTAACTATCAAGGATCTGGAGCTGAGTCACTTAAAACTTTTATAGAACACTACCAACATTATTTAATTCTACCAAATACTGCAATAATTACAAATACTGCATTTCGGATATTTTGATGTGTGCTAAAACTAAATAAAAAAATAAAAAAAACTCATTTTACTCACTATGGCCCTGCTATTACTGTTTCTGTTGTGTTTTTAAATCTTCCTCCAACACACTAACAGGTTGTAACTGTCTCTGATAAGTTGTATCAACGTTGTTGACACGGGTACAAACTAATTATGAAAATCTAAATAATACATTTTTCCCCTGCTGATGAATACTGAAGTACATTACATCATTAATCAAGTATTTTGTCAATAATGGCAGCCTTGATAATCTTCCCTGTCTTCAGTAGACGCCTCAGTACAAACTGAATCTGTAAGATGGTGGCCATAGGAGGGTACGATCGATCTGTTGATTGCGTTAACAGCGACAAACACTCTCCTCATTTGATTTTCTCTGGGCTCCATGCCATCCGTTGCTTGAAAAACATGTTCTGTATCTATCTGCGTATGTGCTTCTGTTATTGCTCAGCGGTAGTAGAGTTGGCATAAGCCTTCCCCCCCTTTCACACATAGATGAACGCATGCATGCACACACACACACACGCACACACACACTTTCTGTCCCTCAGTTTACCCCCTGCCTCTCACATAACAAGATGAACATTTTCACTTTCTCTCCTTACTAAGGATCCCTTCCATTCCACTTCCCCCTAATCCCTCCATGCAAGTGACTCACATTACACCATTCTTCAGTTTAATGCACTTTAATAGCATTAATATCCGCGTTTGCCTCTTCAGCTGCAATAAACACCTCTTTCCAGTTTAAGAAAGCTGCTTAAGAGCAACTGACATATCTTGTGTACCAAAACAGAAACGCACCTCGGGTGAAAAGCAGAATAACTCATTGTAAAAAGAGTAATCTGCTCTTTCTGTACAATGGCACCCACCCACCACAGCATGGCACATAGTGTACAGTAAACAGACACTGAGGGAGATTGGACAAGGAGCAGTCAGCTCCCTGTTGTCCTTCCTACTCACTCTCGATGTGTGGAGGAGGCCTGCAGAAACAGGAAGAACACAAGTCCTTGCCACCTTCTGTGCCACCCGTGTTGCTGCGGCAGTGACAGCCAAGGTCAGCTCAGGAATGACAGAGGGTTTTTGCATGGAGATAAGGCTCTCACAAACATCCAAGCCACAGTGCCACTTTTTGAAGGAAAGAGAATCCTGCACCTGAATTATTCATAGGGGTCTCCCCCACCCTAAATAACAGCCGGCAAGCATTGTTTGACATCCCGAATGAATAATTAAGGACTGACCTTTTGTTCGCATTAGAGGTGATGGGCTGAACCGCTAGACTTTGTGGAAGAGGCTAGTGGATGATGTGCTGTGTACAAGAAATATGAATTCTTTGCAATAAAATCAGCCCGTCTCTTGTGCACAAACAATGACGCTAAAAAAAGAAAGACGCCATATCCCTGTGGAATGCAATAAGACACGATGAAATCTCTGCTGATTGCACCGAAAGAACTGCCTGAAGTGTCTCTTTTTCACTACTTGCATGTTCTTCTGAGAGTTTTACTGTACTTTGTTCATGACACATCAGAGGTATTGTGATTACACCATTAAAACATTGCATGTACCAGAAAGGATGTTAAGGGGAAAAAAAATACAGTCCCAGGTATCGATTGTCAAAACTCTACTCAGCCAAACAGGTTCCTATAAAAATACGCTGTATTCATTGCATGCATTTTCTAGTCATGGTAGTAGCAAGTCTAGGAGAGAAACCAGCAACTTTCTGTTACTTTTTCTAGGTAACTTCAAAGCGAACAAAAAGTGATACGGCACAGTCTGTCCAGCAAGTTCTCAGTCGGTACCAGTGTCTCCTCCCAGTAGGACATGCCCTGAGAACCTCCAGAGATTGGCAGCAGAGGTCAGACGCCTGAACCACCTAATTCCTTTTGATGCAGAGGAGCAGTGGCCCTACTCTCAACTTCTCCTGGAAGAGAGAGTTCCTCAACTTATCTCAACAGCTTATCTCAGCCACCCGACGGAGGGAGCTCATTTGAGGAGCTTATATTCAGCGTCTCTTTATTCTGGTCACAGTCGATATTTCATGGCAATATGTGAGGCTTGGAAAGTGGATCAACTAATAAATCAAGAAATTCACTTTTGGCTAAGCTCTTTCTTAACCATGATAATGGCAGAGGAAATCACCATCCATCTGTACATTTCCTCTCTGTTCCATTCATCAACAAATTAAAGATACTAGAATTTCTCCACTTGAGTCATGAAACCAGAGCACAACTTGAGATCCTGTCCATGAACACCTCAAACATTCTCGGTGAGAAGAAGCAGCCTTGATGAAGTTCAGTGAAATGTGGGGAGAAGCTTGACATTGTGATCACAAGTCTTTGTTTGGATATTCAAGACCTTACCTTAAAATCCACCTATGTATGACGTACTCCAGAAGCACATCCTTGGAAATACTTTGAGGGTTACAGTCATAACATTTTTCCAGAGCTACATAACATTTGTAGAAAAGACAAGCAAACTCCCATGAACAATTCTGTTAAGATGTGGTTCACTGTTCCTGAGTCAGGAAAAATGCCACACTGCTCCTCATGAATACAAGTTTGGTCCTTTGACCTGAGCCTACTTTGCAACATCCTGGAGAAACCTTTCCCAGGGAGAGTTGTTTTAATAATGTCACTTATTGCATTTAAACTTTATAGCATTTGGTGAAGACTTTACAAAAATCTTCTCCAAAATGCCAACCAATAAAACAAACAAATAAAACAGTCATTCCTCATAAGTTCAACTTAAGAACAACTTGTCACAACTCTGAAAACTGAATGCTTTTTGCCCCTGACCCATAAACATTGTTCAAACTAGTTTAAATTTAACATCAACTAATAAGATGTTTAGATGCTAGTCTGCTCTGATTACCCTCTCTTATTAATATCCATTGTTATCAAATATTTTGAACTGCAAAGACCCGCTATTACTTTAAATCTGCACAACATTCTGCTTCCACACAGATGGCATATGGGCAAGCTTAACACTTTCCATTTCGGTTTTATTACAGCTTCACTGGCCCACAGTAAAAATATTGGCTTAATTCCAAATGGTGCTACTTTTGTTTATAGTGTAAGCAACTCTTCCCAGCTTTTCCAGATAACAGACGGATAAACACATCTTTGTAAAGAACAGCCTCTGTGGTCTCACCAGGTCTTAACATGCTTTTATCTCTCTGTTTATCTCATCTCTTTTTCAACCATTAGCAGCTATTGCACTGCTGGTAAAAACTTGCCACCATGTTATGAGATAAATGTCTACATCAGTCTGCTTCAAAGTGCTCAACTAAAATGTGGCCTTTAAGTTAAGAAAAATTGTCAATAATTTAAGTGGTTTTAATTTAAACTAGCTGTTACTATGTGTCCAGCGTCCTGTGGGACATGCTCTGAAATAGTAACACCTTTCTAGTATCTGAGACAAATTTAGAGACTTTTCTGATGTTAATGGGACTTTTCATTTTTACTTTTTCAATTGAACAGCATCTCCCTCATATCAACGATATCTTGCTGTTTATGCACAACGGTCCTTCACAGCTGCGCTCACAGCAATTTGCATCCAGATTGTAAATTCATCATCTACCTGTTTCAAGAATTTGCATTGACTGCTGCGTCTATGTAGTTGCCACACGCCAATATTGACGTCAGCAGAGCATACAGTCAGATCACCAGGATAAAAAGGAAGCTTACAAACTGAATGAACTTGTAGAATATCATTTCCATCCAATTTGTACTACGGGCCTATCCAAACAAACAAAACTAGTCTGTGGTGTGATCTACAAATGCAGAAACTAGTCAAAAAAATGCCTACAAGCAGACTGTTTTCTGAATTGAATGACTGTTTTTTTTTTTTTTTTTTTTTTTTTTTTTTTTTAAAATACATGGGATGTGTAACCACGGCCGAAAGCTGTCTGGTGAGGTTTGCCTTGAGCACCAACTGCCTAATCACCTTTTTCTCCTTTAGCTTTGTGACACATCAGGTGATTGTTCACTTCAGACGGCTCCCTTAATTGCTTTGCCATAAGATCTCGCTCTCCTTCTGTCTCTGTGTGAGAGTGCGTGTGTGTTAGGAGGTTTGAGAATAAGAAAAACAATGAACTAGAACAACTAGGGTAGACACTAGTTATTGTGTCACATTGCAGATGACAGCTTTTCCTGTTGTCTGTTTGTGGTGCATTTGAATTGTTAATTTTGATTATATTCACCTTATTCTGATGCTTTGTTTGAATCATGTGCCCATTGTCCAGACTGGCGTTGTAGATTGAAACAAATGTAGATTGAAACATCTACAAATATTATGCGTTTCACAGTTTGAATATGATAATGTAATCCTAGAAAATTAATTGTTCAAAGACTGACAATGGACTCTAATAATGAGTACCTGCATATTTATCTGCCTCATCAATTCCAAAACATAGACCTGGACAGGTCCACTGAATCTCCTCTTGTTGGTCACTTTTGGTGATCCAAAGCTCAGATAAAGGAGCAGGGTTGGGAACTGTCAAATTTACAGAGTTTATTTGCCATATTGAATGTGACTAGGGTTTCTTTTATTGTGTGATATACTCTCTTCTACATCATCATTCACAGTTATTTACACATGGAAAATTATGCAAACTAGATGGCAACGTTATTAAAGAATTCTCATGACTTTTAAGAAAATACTGCTTTATACAGATCCCCGGTGCATCCCATAGCAAACACAGAGAGATTGACAGACAACCACTAATGCACACAATCAGTCAGTTAATGTGTCTGTGGTTAGAGAAACTCCAGCACCCAGAAAGGCCATTCAGTGACAGAACACAATGACTCTACAAAGAAAGGCCTCTCCTGAGATCATGTTTCTGTGTGGTGCTCACAATCAAAGCTTATTCAAAAGAGTATTAAACTTAACAATTAAAGAAAACATGGTGAAGCTCCTTGGTTAACACCAAGAAGCAGCTGTTAAACACAATTAGCTTCCCTCTTGTAGTCCCATGACTCTGACTGGTTTCATACCGAAATTGATTTAGTCTAGTCTTCAGGCTAAATGTCTGAGCAATGGGTTGTTCTAACTGGATTATGCTATCCATAATGAACGGTGGTGCAAACAATAACAGTGTTTGACTAGATGTAAGGTATTCTGTAATTTTTCAAACCAAAACTATGTTTAGTCCTACCACCATGTAATCAACACTGCTGTAGTTTTCATTCTAACAAGTTAGAGTCCCATGGCCAATTTCCCTTTATTTGGTTGAAGGTGGGCAATGTTGCTATTTTCAGTCAGCAACCTATTGACTTTCAAACTGTGCGGCAGGAAATATTTACTCTTTTATGCAGTTCTTAGTCACTATGTAATGATTCATAGACAATGCCTGTCCTGAACAAAACTTGAAATTGCTAAGAAATAAACTTTAAAGGTTCCTGTACTTCTCAGTACTCCTGCTGTTACAACCTAAAATTCAACTTAGTATCAAATCAACACTTTGCTATGTTGAACTGCTTGTCTGATGTGTTTTCAGAACAGTCTAGTATCAAATAAACATGTGATGTCTTCAGAGTATTAGGTAGAAAAGGCAATTAAAGTTTTCAAATTACCTGGAGACCAATGAAAGCAATGGCTTTGTCTTAGTTTCCAGGGTAACTACAAGAATAATAATAAAAAAAAATACCCAGATGATGCAAACACTAAACCCGAGCAACAATTTTCATGTTATTTTCCTTTTATTTGTTTTATGAGGTTGAATAACAAAACAAATAAGGTTTTTTGCTTTCCAGACAATATTTTTCCCTGACAAAATGTTAAATATGTACTGATCTTTCATCTATATCACTCTTCATTATGGATTTGATGTCATGTAAAAAATAAGGTTCTGATCATGTACTGTACATTTTGACATTTTAGCTTCAATATAACAGTGTGACTTGACACCATGTTGTCTTTAAGTTCTTTGCAAAGGTTTTCCACATGTTGCCACATTCTAACAAAAATATTTCATGTCACACATGACAAATGCAAAGTAGTGCACAAATGTCAAGTGGAATGAAAAAATATGTATTTTCTACACATAAAAACAGTGAAAGGCCTGGTGTGGGTTTGTCCTTGCCACTCTTTCATTAAGGGCTGTGGTGTGCCCTTCATGACTTCTCCAAAGTCATGAAGGGCATTTTTTTATTCTATAAAACAAAATCACAACTGCATTTTTACTGAGGTTAAATTGCATGTAAGTGAACTCTATTTGTGACTTCACAAAGTGATTAATTGAACTTGATTGTTTTTAAGTATATCACACTGGGTTGACTACACATACATACCACACTTTCCATATGTACATATTTGTAAAAAAAAAAAAAACCAAATATATCTTTCTATTTTACAATTATACACTGATTTGCAATGGTCTATCACCTAATGGTGTGGCACTGTAAAGCAGCAAAATCAAAAAATGAATTGACAGCATGAATACTCCTGCAAGACACTGAGCCTTTGAAAAACAGCACTTTTACAATACAATGGATGTAATAGTTAATCAAAAGTTGTATTACCATGTCTTAGGTAAATTAAACAAGCACACACCAGTTGTCTATACCTGTTTATTTCTGATCAGGGTTGCACAGGAACGGGTCCATATCTCCTGTGGTCACTGGGCAAGAGGCAGGTTTACTCTGGACAGGTTGCCAGTGCATCACAGGACAGCACAAAAACATGCTGTACAAATAACCATGCACACGTGCAATGCTAATTTTGGTAATATAAAGATGCCAATTGAGTTAATGTGCATGTTTTTGGTTTGTGAGAGGAAGCCAGAATATCTGGAGACAAAATAGCTGGGAAAACATCTAAAATCCACAGCAAAAGGTTTTAAACTCAGGACCTTCATATTACAAGGCAAGTCATAAACCCTGCAGAAATTTTGCCAAAATTTGCTCAAGGCCATTTTGAAAGATTAAAAGAAAGTTTGACTCCTTTGAGGCAAAATGCACCAGCTGAGGAAAGAATTTTGAACACCATGGTGAATATTAAAACCTGACACACATCTAATTTCAGCTGAGATCCTATTTAGAAGACTCCAGATCAGCACCTGCTGAACTGGAGTCTTCTTTATGAGTTATGGCTCAACATCAAAGCATATTAACTATAAAACAGTAACACATGTTGCTACGTTGTATAGCTAATGTGTTTTGATGTCAAGCAATAAATTCTCAATAAAGATGCCACAGGGTGAACAACATGTGCAGACAGTCTATTGATCCGGTCTCCTTTCAGGGCATCCCACACACACACACACACACACACGCACACACACACACACACACGCACACACACACACACACGCAAAATTTCACTTAAGAACAGAGCAACAAAGAATCTTTCCGATTTCTTAAAATTTACTTTTTCTTATAATCAATGTAACACCAACACTCAATTGGATCTAACATTTTCATTGAAGTAGGAGCTGTGGCTCTTTCTCACTGTGAGAAAGGAAACCAAAGCTGCAGTACACTCACAGTGACACGCTCATGGGGAGAGCCACTCAGAGGCAAGCACTGATTCCTAGTTGAAAGTGTTTAGGGGGAGAGACTAGGCAACATAGACAGACCATATTTATAGCCAGGGAAAGAAATAATTCATTGTGATCAAAGTGCAGATCATGCTCCATTCCATCACAGAGCAGATGTGGCAGAATGAAAAGAGCTTTCTTTCTTCTCCACCTGCTCTCTAGTGGCTTCCCAAATGGTAACAGTGAGGCAACTTTATCTGTGTGAAGCCTCTGTGTGTTCTCCGCTTGCTCTCAGGTGGCTTCACTTTAGACGCCTCAAAGTGGTAACAAGAAGCAATAAAAAAAGCGTGAGAAAAAGCCTCCCACACGCAACATGTCTTTAACATCAGTGTGATGACTGAATATCAGAGTATGACCCTGCAGCAGGACGATGGCGAAACCAAAATGCTTGGATTTGAAGCAGATAGCCCAGAACAAAAAAGAAGTATGTGCAAAGAGGTTGGTAAGGTCGAAGCTTCCAGAATACATAAAAGGAGGCTTAATGTTAAATGTGTACTTTCCACAGGTGCAACTGTAGCAGGTAACACCAAAGGCAACAAAGTGACCAAGCAAATCCTAGGACATCCGTTTTCTCCTCCTCACTTATTTGACTTTGTTCCCTCCCTTCTCACACAAAATTACCCACACAATTTTATTCCTTTGCTTTGCTTTTCCTCCAGTGTTTCCTCTCCCTCTCTCTCTGCAAACACGCACCAGCAGACACACGCAGAACTGCGTCTTCCAGTTTCATTTCTCTCTTTCCCTTTCCCTCCCACATGCAAACATTCACACATGCCTGTTTCTTTCTCTTTTTTATTGCCTGTGTTTGACGGTTTTTACTTTCCTGTCGCTTCCTTCAGCATCCACACACTGCAGAAGTTGCCCTTCATCTTCTCTTTCATTTCTTCCTCCTCCCACACTTCTCCTATCACTACTTTCATGCAGTGGAACCCGTACAGAGGCGCCTGTATCATTCGCTCTCGTATTCTCTTCCTGCCCAATCACTCCCTAAACGTGCTCGCACTCTCTTCCTTCTCTCCAGTTTCCTCCTCTCTTCTCTCATCCTCTCTCCCTCCCACATCCACGTGCGCACACAAGCAAACGACACCGGCCGTCCAGCTTCCCGGACTCCCAGCTGGGCTTGGACAGCCCTCTTCCTCTGGCCTTTCTGGGCCATCTGGAGTGCAATGTCCCCGCTCTGCTGGTCTCCTGCCAGCAGCCGAGCCTCCCGGGGATGAACGCACCATCTTCAAGCGCAATTTGTACGCGTCAAAGCTCTGCTGTGTGTCCGGTGACCCATCTGAGAGAAGTCATTGAGTCCTGAATTTCCCTCCTCAAAGGAGCCTCATTCTGCTTTGATGACACCTGCACTCTGTGTCCAACTGCGAGGACAATGGCACAGTAATTGATTAAAGCTGCTGGGCAGCCTTATTAGCAGTTATGTTTATGGTCATGTTGATAAGTTGTCCTTGCATAAAGAGGGAATGTCACAATCTGGCTCAAAAGTCAACCATTGGGAAAAATACGCCATTCACCTGCATAGAACTGAACGTTTGGTAGGTTTAACGGAGAATGCAACATTCTCAGTTGAATTTTTTTGGTCAGAGTAGAAAAGGTGTGTGGAAACAAGGCAGCCTACAGACATGGCTGAGTTACGTCAGTTAAATCAAGAAGACCGAACCAGAACTCCAGCAAGCTAAAGCAAATTCAAAATATTTCCCCATCACATTGTTTAAAACGCACCGTTTCTGCTATTAGTTTTCTCCGTCTGTGGAGCAACGAGTAGCACAGTGCTGCTCTCCAGCACCTGTTGCTGGGTAAAATAATGCTACTTCTACTCTTTTCCTACATTACTCAAACAACAACAACAAAAAAACAATTTAGTTCCATTTTCACAAGATAACAAAGGATGTCAGTAAATGCTTTGTGTAACTTTCCTTAAGCTTGTTTTATAAATAATTAAGAAATCTTTATTTACCATTTCATTGAAGATCCTCTTTGGTAACAGAGGAACATTTCACTGCACTCATGTACATTCAGTTATTACTCTATGAACGATACAGCTGTCATTTGCTCTGCTATCTAAACTGTTCAGCACTGTTTATTCTTTTGATTCAAACTTCTAAGTCCTATTCAAAAACTTCTCATTCAGTTATTTAATGTGTGTTTTTCTTATTAATCTATTTTACTTTTAGGTGACCTAACCTGAAAGACTACCGGTGAACATTTTTCCTTTCAGCCTAAACCTGCAGCTCAATGCGATATCAAAGAAAGAGTGTGATGACAAAGAAATCGGCAATAAAGATTCACCAGTCTCTCTTGATACTGATGTCTTTTAGGTCTGAACTGCTAATTACATTTGTCCTGTTGATATGAATAAAAACAAAACAGATTATGCATGACATTCTGTATATCTTTATGTTATTTTGAGAAATTATTGATGCTGCTATGAAATAAAAAGCCAATTAAATCACAATTCAAATGGAGCCAAAAAACAAACAAACAAACAAAAAAAACCATGAACATTAGATTCACTGACAGCAATGTATGCACTTTAAGTTGCATCTATTTGGGCGATGTTAGAGGTTGAAGTATGTGATAAATAGGGAAAAAAACTGTTTTAATTCTCAGCTTTTGACCTACCAACCTCCTACCCCTGACGGATTGATGCAGCTCTAATTAGTGACTGTGGAACAAATTGATCAACTTCATCTCAATGAGATTTTTTTCCTAATCTACTAGCGGTTTGCAAGTTGGACACAATACGGCACAAAATGTTGTGCCAGGTGGATGTGAGTAACATGAAGTTTTTAGGTCACAGAGACCAACGATGCACCGGGTTTCCTCCTTTACCAATCCAAATAAAAAACACTCAACTGTTTATAATGTTCTTTGTGTAGCAATGATGGATGGAACTAATAAAACATTTAAAGTTTCCCCAACTTATTAACTCTAAGCTTACTGTACCAATCAACTAGACTCATTGATATTTAAGAAAGGAGATTTTTTTTTTTTAAAAAAAAAAAGGTTAAATTCTAAATTATGAAAAGTAAAAAAAAATAAAAAATTAAATAAAGGCAAAACAAATTGCATTTCTGTGGGTCAAAAGGCTATGAAGTATTCAGGAGATAAACTTTGTCAATCTATTGGTTAAAACTTGAATGAAGGCAAAGCACACTCGGAATCACATAGTTTTAGCCTACATTCGCTCTAACACAGCGTATTAGCTGTTAAAACTGTTAATCTCCGTTTCTTACACTCCAAAGCACATTACTGGACTCACCTAATCAAAGCTCCAACATCTACCATGACGCTGGGGAACAAAGTGAGACTGTCTCTCCTCTTCTTCACTAGTTGATCAGCCGAGCCCACCCGTTTCAGCACCACGGAAAGCGCGTCCTTTCCTCGTTGGGTCCCTGCGGGGCGGGAGATGGTGCAAGTTTACCTACACAGCCCGGTGCTGCTGCAAACAAACGCGTCGACGCACGTCTTCTCCAAGTTTGATGCCTCCCCGTGAATTCTCTGACATGCCTCGCCCGATGCTCCTCGGTGGCTTTCAGGATGAGCGCGGCCAATCACAATCCCTGGCTCGCTCGCTCTTTTTACTCTCACATCTCTGCGCATCCCAAGCCGCGGAGAGTCTCCGAGGACCGGCGCCTGCTGTCTCGCCTCCGGGCGGGGACGCTTGCAGAAACAAGTGACTTTACAGGAGCGGCTTCTCCCGCTACTGATGGCAGCCCATCTTCACTTTGCGGGGCTCCTCTTTGTCTTCACGACGATGGAGACACTGATAGAAAAAAAAAAAGAAGAAAAAAAAAAAAAGAAAAAGATGGGAGTTGCGAATTTCCTCTCGCACATCGACTGGCTGTAGAGGAGCGGAGCAGCGGGAGCAGGAGGAGTGTCTTCTAATAAAGACTCTTCTAATACGGACAGTCAGCGCTCCGTGTTTTATTAATGTTCCGACAGGCATTTTGTCCAAATGACAGAAACAATGGCGCTCTACGAGATTTAAATGTTATGTGCACTGCAATAACTTAACTGCCTTGTATGTTTTTTTTTTCTTCCATGTTTTACAGACATTCAAAAAGTCCGGAACTGGTTTATTATGAGATTGGTTTAATGTGAAGTTTTATGTTTAAACACTTAAAGAGAGGATCAAATAGTTCATATAATTTAACTCTTCACAGAAAACCAAATTTTTAACATATTAAATCTTAAAGATGAGTAGATTTCTTGTACAATACCCACTTTTGGAAATCTTTCCTAAAAAAATTATGGAGTTGCAACTGAAAAATCTCAGTCACAAAATGCACATGAATTTATATTTATTTGGCATTTCTTTTGCAGAAATTCATTACAGGGAAGACTCGATGCATAATTATGGAAAATTAATTCTTCAGTTCTTTTGTGTAAGTGGAAAAGGCAACTATTTGGTTCTTATTTTCTTTAGAGATCTTATCATGATTTTTAAACAAAATGTTTTCTTCTCATAGAAGATAAGAAAATTGGCGTCAGAGTTTATGTAGTTCACTCATTTTCCCTTCTGTACAACACCACCGATTACCCCAATTACCCCAGACCCGTTACGCCCAGGGCCGTGCAGAGACCACTAAAGGGGCAGGTGCT
>NW_015113101.1:21117-41591 GCF_001443285.1 Poecilia latipinna | reverse complement strand
CGCCTTATTTCACTGCATGAGAGGCAACTGCGTCATGCGTCACGGGCAAAAGGTCAAAGGTAACAAGGTAACAGGTGTTATGCCCAGAAACGCATGCCTGCCCAAAATTGCATCCCTTCTCGCGGGAGCGCGCATCGCTCTAAGCTCTCGCATATTGACGAGAAAACGGACTGAAATATGACCGAAGAGGAAATTTTAAAGATATAACACCGGTCAGAAAGACGCACTTAGTTCAGTGTCAATGAGATGATATTCAGAAAGGATTCTTTTACTGATTGATTTTAGGATTGATTTTAGTTTCCTCTGCGATGAACTCTTTGCGTAAAGTCTATCACGTCCTCGCATGAGTGTGTTAATTATAGCCTGTCAAATGACCGACGGGCTTTAAATTTTCATGTAGTTAAAAAAAAAAAAATAACGGGTCAAATACGGAAAATATTCCGCTAACGCGACCTATGGGTCGCATGTAACGAAGCACAGCACATTGCGCTACACCCCTCACCCCCGGCCACCAGGAGGCGGCATCCTGCTACAGAGCCAAGAAGGGCCGGTGGAAACGCGATCACTCCGAAATAGAGCCGAGCCGAACCAGGTTGCTTCTATTGCCGGTGGAAAAGGGGCAATTGAAAGTCATCAAGCAAATCACAACAGCGGAGAGAACTTAACAGAATGTTGCCAGTGAAAGTCCATGAGTAGGACAAAACAAGACCACCAGAGGGCGGTGTTGTCACATAGAACAGAATGGAATGGGTCAAACACGTCAGTGTCCGAACTGCGTCACGTGTTCCCTCATGACGTAATTATTATAAGACTTAAAAGTATTTTTAGGCATTTATAGCGTGCTGCGCAGTTGGTAGAGCTGTTGCCTTGCAGCAAGAAGGTTGTGGGTTCGAGTCCCGGCCGGCCCAGACGCTTCTGCATGGAGTTTGCATGTTCTCCCTGTGCATGCGTGGGTTTCCACCCAGTCCAAAAACATGGCAGTCAGGTTAATTGGGGTCCCTCTAAATTCTCCTTAGGTCTGAATGTGTGTGCATGGTTGTCTGTCTCTATGTTCCCCCTGTGACACGCTGGCGATCCGTCCAGGGGCGTTAACCCGCTCGCCCCCGATGTTCAACTGGCGAACGATTCGGAGTAATGTTTCGTCCGAAACGTTACCCTCTGTGAGGGCACCTGTTCGGGGGGATACTCACAGGGGGATAAGGGTAAAAATGGATGAATGATGAATGAATGTTTTACCTCACATTCAAAAAATAACATTTTTCAGATAAAAATATTTACACGATTGTTCCATTTCTGAAACATGAGTTAGAAAAACAAAACTGATTAAACTTTACCTTTCACAACATAAAGTTACCTAATTTTTAAAGGGCAATCAGTAATAATTTTATAACAAATTTATATCAGTAATGATTTCTTGGTTAATGTCAAGTTGTCATAACAAAGACATTTTGAATAATGTCAACTTTGTATTAAAAGTGTCATGATTTACCGAATGACACTTTATGACAACAGTCATAAATATTCATGAAGGCTTATTTATGTTTATGACAGGTGTTATGTCATGTTTATGACAGTGTCATGACTGTTTTATTCACACCCCTTCAAATAAAGTGTTACCAAATATTTTCTAATAACTTGAATTTTGGAAACTTTCCAAAAACTTTTCATAAATCAGACTTTCTCGGTCTGGATGAAACAGTGGTTGATATAATATTTCTTATAATAATTAGACAATAAAAAGACTTTGGCTCTAATAAAAAAAGGAATCTAGCATATAAGTTTGGTGGAAAGATTATTACAAGTTAATATACCAGTAAAGTCATTGCAAAGTTAGATGGAACTAAAAGAAAGTGGACTTGTTGATTTTTATGTTAAATTAACTTTCCTTGTACAAAATATATTATGAACAACCTCAGAGTTTTTAAGAAAAGTATGTACAATCTCAACAGCACTTTTACCAAGTTAAGCATTTATCTAAGTTCATTATGCTTAACAACTGATCACAGAGATTGTTCAATGATGCAAAACATTCAGGCACAGTTTTTGGAACTTAAAAACTCTGTCCTGCATGTCAAAATACATCAAACAGATAAAAATTCAGAAATTATTTAAAATAAATTTTCCATATCTGGGAAGCAATTTGAACAAATGATTTGATTCCACACATTTGAAATTTTGAGTGGCAGCTGTTTTAAGTATTTGATTAAGTAAATTTGTCCCCTTCCTTGTTGATGCATAAAATGTCTCCAAAAAAACAAAAAACTTACATACATAACATTCATTGCATGCATGAGAAATAATATTTTACTATTTTGTTGTAAATTTGTTACTGACTACCACTAACTTTAACCGAATTAACTCAGCAAATGTTCAAAAGTGTAATTTTTAATAGTGCAACGTTGAAAGTAGCGTTCCATAAATGCCTTTTTATCACACCTTCTAAACAACAAATTCACTTTTACTAAAGAGACCTACAGTAGATATTGTCCACGGTGCCTTTTGACTTCCTGCATACGGTAATTGTGGTATATCAGCGCTTCTGGGTAGGTATACATCTGTTCCATGCTTTTTCCATTTGTGATAATTACTTTCACAGAGGTTTGTTTACATCCCTAAGTTTTAGAAATGGTTTTGTAACCCTTTTAAGACAGATGTCAAAATTTGCCAGTCATTTCCCTTTGAACTTCTTAGGTTTTAGGAATAATCTGTTGCTTTTCCTGTAAACCTACTTCATGTTGTCATACAATTATAGTTTTTACTAGTCAAAATGATTTAAGAATGAAACAACACAAAACACCCTTTTTTTAAGGTACTGTATAATATGTAATTCTGGCAGCAGGTCTACACATCTAGGCATCGAGAGGATTCAAGTCTTTCATCAGGAGAAGGAAACTTAAGTGATTTTAAATGCTGCCTAGTTTGTGCCAGTTGGGCTCATACGAATATTTCAGAAAATACTGTGTTAGTGGGATCTTCATGCACAACCTTCTGCCCAGTTTAGAGACAAGGGTGTAAAAAGAGAAAATATCCAGAAAGTGTTGAGTGGAAAGAACAGCAATGTTAATCTTTAGGTGAGAGGAGAATGCTGATTGCTGAGAGATGACAAATAAGCAACACTAAATCAAATAAGTACTTGCTATTGTCATGAATTGTGGTGGTGAGGTAGATGCAGTGGACTCTGGTATGAAGAGTAAATGATGATTTAATGATAATAAACACAATAATCCAGGTAGCACAGGTGAGCAGAGGCTAGGAGCTCAGACGCTGGTAGCAACTGGTGAGAAACACGACTACAGGCAGAATAGACGACAGACAAGACAAGGATGCAAGAGACACAGGTGGATTTAAATACACAGAGGGTAATCAGGGAAACAAGACACAGCTGGGATCAATCAAGGGGTAGACAGACAACACAGAGACTCAACTGACACAGAGACCTATATAAACTTACAGAAAACTCAAATCCTCACAACTATATCTAAGATAAATAAGATAAGATAAGATAAGATAAGATAAGATAAGATAAGATAAGATATTGCTGGTGTAATATCTTCTTTGAATATGCATGTTCTATCAAATGTTTCCAATATCTTGCTGAATCCCTGTCACAAAGCATTGTTGCCTTGTAATAGATGGGGTGTACCTAATGAAATGGCCAATGAGCAAAGCAACATACATTATTAAATGGCTCTGACAATACAAAATTATTACTGGCTCCCATCTTGCCACCTCTTTCTGGAGGTGTCCCTGTATAAAAGAGCAAAACAAAAAAAAATCCCCCAATATTTAATAATTAATCAGTGGATGCTTATTCTGTTTTTTCTTAAATTCATGAATAAAAAATATTACACAATATATTCTGGCCTCTGTATTTGGCAAATTGAGAAAGGCTGTATTTTGAAATCATGGAGGCTAAATTTAGTGTTGTAGTCAGCCAAATCTGAATAGAAGCTGAAATGAAAGCCTAGTATGTATTTGGAAAACATACAATTACTGACTGGTAAGGTTGTTAGTTAGCAAATCTACAGCATGTGCATGCCTACTGACCAACCACCAACCAAGCCTCCAAGAAAGAACCAAACTGAATTTAAAGTAAACAACTTCTTGGATCAGAAAGTTCAAATAAAACCACAGCATTGACATGAAGGCACTTTTTCGGAGGGATATCGGATGGCTTTGGGCAGATGGGATGTTGGTTCATGTGTGAAAGTCTACCTGTTGGCTGAACACACCCAGCAGCTCCCTCCGACATTCAAATGCTGCTGTGGAGTGTACCATTGATTTGAGCATGACTGTCGTGATTTGAGGTCCTGTCAGTCTCTCCACTGTGATGAGATCAAAGCGCCACTTCAGCACGTTTGCTTTGCCAAATTATGCTGGAATGAAATATAGTAAATCTCAGAGCCAGCGCACATCCATCAGCCTTGAAAAGAAAGCTCACACAATGAGCTATTTCATCTGGCACTGATTCAAACTAAAACATTTTGTCCAGTCATTTTCTGTAAAAGACAAATGCATCATTGGCACGGAAAAATAGAGCTTTAATGAAAAGAGAAAAAAGGCCTAGGGGATGGATATCAAACGACAGAATATGCATAAATTGTCTCAGATTATTTTCATAACACCCAGCAGAAAGGCTTTCTTTAACCATTTTTCATTGTTATTATTATTAAAACTTTAAATATTAGAAAATGACATGGACGGTTCATTTGTCTCGGGTTAAAACATTTTTTTCAGATTGTTCCTTACTGACAACTCCAAATCCATTCAGACGCCGCAGATCTCAAAGAACCAGACATGCTTATTTAATAGAAGCCACTGATGTAAAGCAGGACACCACATGCTTATTAAACTGTTATGTCTGCAAATACAACAAAAATTCATCTTTGTACATAACAATGTTTCAAAGTATGTATGACATGTCCATCAGGCTCCCACCATTTTCTGTCCTTGAGTCAGTATTACATTTAGTCTGTTTTTATTGTGCCATGCTTCATATCAGGGCGTGGCTGCTGTGAAGCATCAAAGGGTCCAGCAGTCATGGCTGACACCTTCTCTTGCTTTTCATGACTTGAGTACACCCCCCTCTGCTGGTGCTGGGCAGCAAAGAAATTTCATTTCTAAACTTGATGTAGCTGCAGGGACTTTGGTTGCAAATCCAAGAACAGCAATGCAGACACAGGAAAGACTTTGCTATCCACAGCAACAAAGCATTGGCTTTATTGTGAGGCTTCTTTCTGTTTTTTGTTTTTTTTTCTGAATTGACAAAGCTCCCACATGTAAGTGGGGCAGAACATTGCCCAAGTCCTGAAGATCTGAGGATCACCATCCCAGCCGCTGCTGCATGTTTCTGCTGGAATCGTTCGCTTTTTACTGCAGGGGGTGTCTGCAGACCTGACTGGAAAACACCGAAAAATGCTCAGTCAGACCTGTTGCATTTAAATCAAATTAGATCTTTTTGTTTTTATCAGATTACATTTTTTAAATTATTATATTTTTTTGACTAATTCATTTCAAAATGTAAAACTCAATTTTCCTGCAAAGTGATATATTTCAAGCATTAATTATTTGTGTTAATTTTGATGAATGTGATTTACACAGGTTCAATCAATAAGTTTGAATATTGTTAAAAAGTTAACTTATTTCAGCAGCTATTTATTAAGTGAAAAATATTGAACCATTTAAATTTTAAGCTTGTATTTCTGCTACCCATGAAGATTCTCCACTTTTAGAAAAACACAACATTTAAGATTAGAGTATTAAGTCAGACCAATAAGAAGAAAGATTTGACATTAATACAAAGATTGCATAAGACTGTTTACAGATTTTTTTTAGAAGTACCTTTAACTAACACATATTTTAATTTATTGTATATGACTGTAGCTAATAAAAAAATCCAAAATGTAGGTAACTAGAAAATTACACTATTACAACAGATCAATAGCAAGGGTTTTAAAATCAGAAATGTTACATAATGACCCACACATAATCATGGGGATGACAGGTGACTATTAAAACCTGGACTCAAGTCTGTTACACAAAAAGTTAATAAATAAACTGGTTGTTTAAATAGTGCCTTGTTCTATAAGTTTAATGAAAAATTGAGTGGAAGGAAAAACCGTGGGAGAAAACAGAGCCTCTAAGCAACAAGGATAACTGCACCCTAAAGGGGATTTAGAAGGATTCAAGATCTTCAAGATGCCCCATACTCTGACATATCAAGGACGTGTGCTAAAGCCTTCTTTGTGTTAAACCACTCCAGAGCCACAGACAATGTCAGAAGTCTCTTACCTGGGCTCAGGATAGGCTTTCTCCCACAAGATGTGGCCCCTCCAAGGATAAGTGGGAATAGTCAATGGAAGGATGATATTCATTTTTTTTAAACTTATATACCAAAGATCAATTCAAAGAACCTCTTCATTTGTCATTCCAGTGACTTTGACTGGGCAACAAATGCAGGTGTTGTCATTTTAAAGCATGTTGGGATATAAAGTGTCAGGTTGTCTTATGTGTCTTAATAAACCTGTTTTCTGCAGAATGGCCAGAAGCTGATGGATTTTGAAGGTTGTGAGTTTTGACTCAATTCCCTTGCCAAAAGACAAACAACCACCTCGTGGCTCTCTCATCAGTTTCATCCTCTCAGTGCTCATCGCTCATCCAACTCTGGCATCTGGTGTTGCTCATAATCAATAGTGTTGGGATCTGAAGTCGCCCTGCAGCAAACAGATGCCATTATATAGTACCTGCAGAATGTTGCTGTTATCGTGGTCCAAGTGATTTTTTTCCTTATCTTATAGCAGGTTACTGAAAGTTTCACGCTGTCATTCATAGCACTGGTTATTAAAAAAAGGAGAAGTTATATTTTCATTTACAAAGCAGTGCCTGTATGTCAACAGTACCTCATCTGGTTAAAAAACACGTATGGATTTTGAAGTGGTAAATGATTAATTACACTTCTATACAATCTGTATCCCAAGGTCCAATACATCCTTATATAATCCCCCTCAAGCCTATTACAGACTCAGCAATAGCATATTTCTGCAGTGCTCTAAATTGCTCTTTCGGCCCAACTGCCCCCTGATTGATTTTGATAAATGGGCATGAGCAACAGCTTAATAAGTTACAGTGGCCAGAATACATCCAGGATTCCCCCATCAAAGCAGGCTGTTTTTCTCTTCGCTATTGACTGTTACTGTTACACAGCATACAAACGTCTCCAAAGTCATGCAGGTCACAGCCTCAAAGGTTTGCTCTGTTTTCACTGAGGATTCTGAGGCCTGCGGTGGAGCGGTGATTTATCAGAGTAAACCAGCAGAACAGAAAAACACGGCTTTCTGAAATATTGGGGGCATTGAGTTTTCATGCCTCAGCTTGAATCAAAGTAAAACGTAAAAGACACAACAGTGTTAATGGTCAAAGGTTTGAATTAAACATTGCATGAAAGTAAAAAAAGAAAATACTTTGGGAAGCGACACATTAAAGAGCTTCTGTGATAACGAGGACATAAGAAAAGCGACCACAAATCAGATTAAAAAAATATATAAAAACATCTGGTTTCTCAGGCTCTATTATACCAACTGGATGATTTCTGATTAGCACATTTCAAAAACATGTACCTCTTTAATGAATTTGAAACGCTCCCATTAAAACCTACTGTGTCAAATTCTTTGAAGTCTGGATGGCCACAAAAATCTGGACTGCAGGTAGTTCAAAGAAAGGAAGAAAGGAAGGAAGGAAAAGAAAGGAAGGATGGAAAAGAGAAACAGAAAGATTTGATTTTAACACATTTATTTTTCAGTAAATTACAGACACCAAACAGAAAAAAACATGCATACATTTAATGATTTAGACTGGAATGGATTGGAAGATAAATATTTTAATGGGATGTTCATGTCTATTTCAATAACGCTCAACATATAGGTTGGTACTCATGAAAAGTTAAATACATATAACGTTTATTTCTGGTACCATTACCAAGCAATAAAAGACTAACCTCCACTGCAGCTGAAATGAAGAAAGAGCTTTGAAACTTTATCTCACGATCCTCAGATGAAGATGAATGCATTTGTTCTGCGCCTCATTTGAGGTTTTGAGGACACACTAAGCTGGAGTCAGGCCCTGATCAATTGACAGGCGAGGCGCTGCGTGGGCAGCCAATCCCCAGAATGAATACTCCTATGTCTGGATGTGGAAGGAGAGCATTGGACTGAAAAGATATTTAAGACGGGCGAGCTACAGTCTATGCATTTCGCTCTCTGTGTGCTTGTCATTTGCCTAGATTCAGACAGAAAGCTCTGGGTGTTGCTTAAAAATTCAGAGGAGTCCATGGCATTTGAAGTTGTTTTGTGGAATAAGGCGTTTTCTCGCTGTTTTTGGCTTGCATTTTCATTTCTACACAGCAGTCTTTTCCTTCAGCTCCAGACTCTGTCTTTGACCTCTTTTTATTTGGAGAGGATAATAAACAGCCTCCGTGGCTCCAGGCTTTGGTTTCTGTTGCTGAGCACCTGCCTGCAGGTGATGCGCTTTGGGATGGCTTTATTTTGGGTATGGAGGATTCATGTTTGCGTCAGAGGATGGCCTGTCTATTTCAAAACAGGGAGAGGTAATGAGTTGTGGCCCCAGTTCTCCTGCAGACATATATTTGACTCAAATATCTGCCAGGACTTACCTCCTGCCAGCTAACTGTTCTTCAGGAAGAGACTGTCTTAAAATGAACAGTTGCTATTGATTTCCTGTTGTGCACAAGCTGATGCATTCTCACCAGAATGCAGCTATCGTTAAATGTGCTTTTTAACACAAGCTTTGGCAAAAAAATCATAATAAAAATGAAATTAAATAAAATAAGAAAAATGCATGCACCCCACTGCATGCTAAAACTTTTACATTTTATATAAACAAATAAATTCAATCAAATCAAATTGAGTTGAGTTAAACTCAACTAAATTGAGGGGAGAGTTCACCTAAATAATGTTCCTAACATTTTCTACAACAGAGGCTAAATAAATTAATGAAGCCTATCTATATTTAAAATCATTTTGACGGGCTGTCAAACAGTTCTGTTTGACAGAACAGGCTTGTTTGAATTTACATTCTCTAGATGTAAGTTACATCTAGAGCAAAAAGCTTTGCATTATTAAAGACTTTTTGCCATACACATGAACAGAAACTCTGCTGGCTAAAAACTGGAGGCCATTTATGAGGGAGAAAAATTGGGGGAAATGTTGAACTGTTGGCCGTTTTGAAACTGGATCCGGAATGTCACAGAAAGTGGAGTCGATCCTCTTTTCCTTCACGGTTTGTCTGATATTCTTACAAATAACAATTCACATCAACTAATCTTCGGTGAAGACAAGCCAACCATATCTTGCAGCTTGGGTAAGATGCAGTGATGAGTCTCTAACAGTCGGCTGTTTAGCAGAGGGTGATGCCACTGACCAGGGAGAGAGTGGCAAGCAAGCGCTCAGATGCTTTTTCTTTTATTGATACAAACAGGATGCAACTTCCTGCAAAAGGTTTCTTTTTTTTATATGTAAATGCAAGATAATATAGCATATCTATTTACTATCATGATGCACATCTAACTTTAATCAATATTTTTCATCTCCAAATGAATCAACTCAACAGAGTATTTTTCCACCCTCTTTCATCGTCTGCAGCACACCTATTGATTTAGAAACACCATTCCAATTTGATTCCCACAGTCAAATACTATTTCTAAATTTCTGATGAAAAGCTTGCCCTGTAGGATCAAGATTCTATCAACTGAAGTG
The DNA here is from genome assembly GCF_001443285.1 of Poecilia latipinna. Classification (NCBI taxonomy): domain Eukaryota; kingdom Metazoa; phylum Chordata; class Actinopteri; order Cyprinodontiformes; family Poeciliidae; genus Poecilia; species Poecilia latipinna. Next base: position 31,821 of record NW_015113101.1, on the reverse strand, counting down.
AAAAATTAAAAACTAAAAGTTATCTTTGTGTTGACTTCAGCACCTGCTGTGATTGTGGGTCAAGAGGACAACTGTAACAAGACGCAAAAAACTGGGATGGATGCGTTTGTGTCTGCATGCATTCTGGGCAATCTGCTTCATAAAACCAGTGCAGAAATGAAGGAAGTAGTGTTTGCCAATTTATTGCAAAACCATGGATGCCCATAGTACTTATGTATCAAAAATAAAGCAAAAAAAAAAAAAAAATAAAAACAAAATATTAAAAATGTATGGTGTTGCTGTCCATCAGAAAAAGGAGGAATCTTGTTATCTATTCCATCAATATTTTTCTCAGGGTTATTAATAATACGTTTATTTTATGCATTACATCTTTTTTTTTAGTGAAAGCAAATTTTTAACATTGTTTGACCTATAAAAACCTAATCAGTTTATTTTTACTTTCTTTATGACACATAGACTGATGGAACTTTGTCAGATTTCAGCTGGATTTTAAATTGAATGAATATCAGAGGAAGTGGAGGTTTGAATAAGTGCTAGCAGACCTAGTCTATCCCTTGTGAATTCCAAGTTTGCAGCAGGCGTGGAGCCACTCATGCTCTCTGCCAAGGGGAATGTTTTCTTGCCACACTGCAGCTGCCAACTGCCAGATGAAACTGGTATCCCTGCATGCCATTACTTTAAATGATGACACACCTCTGACTGCTGGTTCAACCAGGTCTAAGATATAGTCTAAGACGTTTAAACCACGTTAGAAAAATGTTCAAAGTGAAACTTTGATCGGTTTTAAAATAGCATATTGCATCATTCAAAGGTTTAAATACATATTTATAATATATTTAAATAATTCATATATTTTACAAAAAACTAGACGTAGCTAAAAACTCTAATAACCTGACACATAACTGAATTACATTCAGTGAATGTCAAATGTTTACACCCTGAAAAATATATTTTTGGTGATGTAACAAAAAAATTACCTCTAAAATTCTTCTACCTTTTATTTATACTGTAACATTTAACTAAGCAAACATGTGAGTAGAGAATATAAAATCCCCCTTCTGCTTATCCCAGAGCTGACAGAAAGTCAAATAAGCTTGTCAAAACATTTTTAAAATATAGATAGGTTTCATTAATATATTTAATCTTACTTGTAGAACATAGTAGGAACATAATAAGTGATCTACTTTATTTTCCCTACTTTCTCATGAAATCCCGCTGTCTTTCCTCATCTGAATCTGATAGTCAAACTGACATTTTGAGTTGGTTTTATTTACCAATAGACATGATGGCTCCGTCTTTATGAAATTAGTCACTAGTAAATAAAGCAGAAAAGGCACTTCTTTTCCAGTACTATAGCTTTTAGCATCAAGATAAAAATAATGCTTTGCTCAGTAAGTTTTGGAAGGATTTAAATTTAATCTCAAATAAACATTAAACCCACTGCTCTCAACATATTTGCCATTTCAACCGTAGATCTGCCACTTTTATCTAGAGAACATCTTTTGTCCACAGCCCTCTTCAGGAGAACCCACAGATTTACTGACATGTTTCGTTTAGTTCATTTCAGAACTTTTTATTTATTTATAAAGTTTTTTTATTCTGGTGAAGTCATGCTTTTTTTTTTTTTGATGTGCATGTATGTTGTGATATTGTAAACTGAAATCCATGAAATCCTTGGTTTCATCAGACCAAAACACATTCTCCTTCCAGGATTTGGGAGACTTTAGCTGAGCCAGTCTTGTAATCCTTCTTCTTGATCCAGAGATAATGAGAATACAGGAGTTATCATCACATGAAGAAATCTATCTTCACATGCTATGCTGGCTTATCAGATTCACTATAACTGATTTTAAATGTTGACCAAAGCAGATTGAAAACTGAAACAAAATATTAGTGCAAAAGGGGGCAGCAACCAGGATATTGATCCATGTTTATGTTTTCTTTTAATCTGGCATGTTAAAAGGATGTGTATATTTTTAAATGTTACTATATATAAGAAAAGGAAGAAGGGAAGGAAAAAGGAAGGAGTGGTAAACCAGCACAGCTCTACAAACTCATGAATAGTCTTTTGAGCTTTACAGGGTTTTTCTTTTTTTTTCATTAACACATATTGTGAATGATGTAAAAGCAGCCAACAGGGCTCAGGGTGTGTGGGAAGCACTTCAAGATGGCTAGAAACCCAACAAGAGGACGACCTTGAAAAACTGAATCTCACAACACAAAGCTGGAGGCTGTTTTGTCGAGTCTAAAATCCAAGTGTAACCATAAATGTGCCATTTTCTGTGTGGTTCCGGTGTCCTTGGTATTGCTTTGACATGCAGAAGGCCATAAAAATAATGAGAACTTTTAATGTGCAGGTTGGTTTAAAAATACATTTTTTAAAAAATGCAATGGACTCAAGGTTGCTTCATCTTTCTGCAAATAGTTTCCTCTCCAATCATGTTTTCTCAGTGGGGTGCTCCCCCGCCCCGACCCACTTTCTCCCTCCCCCATGCATCACAGTTGGTAGTGGAGTAGATGCCTCTTCAACCCCTAAACCCCCTTAATGAACCTGAGGGATCCACAGGGCAAGGCAAAAGCACTACTGGGCAATCGTGGCACTGCAGTCATCTCCTTGGGCACTCTGAGAGTGTTATTTCAGCTCTTTCTTTCTAATGTACTCTGGGGCTCACACTGCATGATCGACCTGACCCAACTGAAACCACTTTATCCTTTCAGCTCTCTTCAAAGAACCACAATGACAAATCCATGAAAGTGGCGGCTCAAAATCTTAAGGCTTTTGAAGATGTCTGACATGGAGAAAACAACCATTGCAGTCAAATAAAGTTCTTTGTCACTTTTGTAATACAGTGGCAACAATAATAATTAAGAACAAAAAGGTAAGCTCTCCCAGGCAAGTGGACGTGATCACTGTTATTAGCCACACCTAGAAAAGTGTCTGCTTTTAAAATCTCAACAGTGAACCTCGAGGGAGTGTGAGAGCACAGTAGATTAAGCAAAGTGCTTTCTACAGCATGTGTGACATTTACGAAAACCTGGTTTACAACAAAACCGATGCCTGTGTAGAAAACAACACAACTGAAATCACACAGTAAAGCTTCTGTTGTGCGTTTAGTAGGAGAATTACCCAAATTTCCAACACAGGTAAAATTACATTTGTTCTTTTGCAACCTATGAGCTTACTAATGAAGACAAACCTGAAAGAAAGTATAGTTAAGATAGGTTACCAGCATATTATCCCATAAAATAATATATATATATATATATATATATATATATATATATATATATATAATATAAATCCATTCATCCACTGTGATTACTTGTTTGTGTTTGTAGGATCACAGTGGGGCTGGTGCCTGTCTCCAGGGGTCACTTGGTGATAGAGTGCAACTTGGACAGGTCACAAGTCCATCGCAGGGCTACATAGAGTCACAGAGGACAGACTGCCACACACTGTACACACAAAAGAACAATCTGAAGTGACCAATTAACCTAAAACACATTTTTTTGGGGACTTTTGGAGGAAACTAGAGTGCCCAGAGAGAACCCACCCATGCAAGGGGAGAAAATGCAAACTGCAAGCAGAAATGTTTCAGGCTGGGATCCGAACACAGAACCGTTTGACTGAGGCGTTAAAAAGCCTTGAGTTGAGTCAAGAGTTGGCAGCTGCAGCCATGGTTGTGATAGTAGTCCTTATTCATTTTAAGAAATCTGTATTTGAGTATTTACATTTTAGAACTGAAACAAGTGTAAACGCAGGGCATGAAACGTGAGTTCTGATGGTGAAAACATCATTACCCAGACCCTACATGCTTTAGCGGTGTTGTGAAGAAAATTGCAGGAAGGATTGGCCTGCTAGTGGCTGATAACTTAAAGATGCTCACAGCAGTCATTAAAGCCCTTTCGCTGCTACTCGCGACCATGTACATGTGCACTGACACCTAGCTGCACCTGCATGACGAAGAATGAGCTTCCAGCTGTGGTAACTTTAATATCCATTGCAATTATTTTCAAACTTGTCGCCTTCTTACCCAACCAGCTTGGCCTCAAGTGACACCACTTTCGCTAATTTATCACGCTTATTTAGGTGACCTAAGGAAGCTTCATGTAACTTTTTAAAAGTAACCCACAAGTCCTGCAGATATATAGATGTGTAAAATCTGACAAAATCAATTAAGGTCTTGGCATGCATCAAGACCAAAGCCAAGGACATATCTATAATCTATTTCCTAGAAGCAGGAGAAAATGCCAGGAATATACCTGCTGTGATTTGCATCTACTCACATTTTCTTCCACTGAGGATAATTTGCCCCTTTGCCTTCAGTCATGACAATCTCATCCAACTTTAGATTGCACAATGTAGAGTGCCATGCTTCAAACTGGCATCTCCTATTTTTGTAATAGCAAGAGTCTCAAGTCAACAGCTTGCAGTCCAGACACACAAAAACCATCTGAAACTGGGACCTTGAGAGCCAGTCATTAGAGCAATGAGACCAAGTTCCAGTGACCCCTGCCAAGACTTTTCTGCCTCCTTCTTATCCCCCTGCCATTTCCTCACATGACGATAAATTACTCTGACAGGTATCCTGTGATGCCACCAAGACTTCATTCATTCTTGCTTCAAGGTTGTCACCTCATAGCTTGACTCTGCCCTGAAATAACATATCAAAATCTATTATAATTTATCTTTTTTTTGTTTTTGAAAAGCCTGCATGTTTTTCATGAACATGATGAAAATCTTGGAAGGGTGTCAAAGTCAACATCATGGTAATGTAGTTTTGCATCAGCTGTAATAGAGACCTGCTTCTATCAGAATAAGCAAATTAGTCTTATCTTGACTGATCATGGTGCTCTATTACTATCTTTTGCAAAAATGCACATAAAAAGAAGAGCTTGATAATTAGTAAGCAGGTTTAATGTTGAAGTAGATCTTACATGAAGTACATCTGGCACTACTGAATGCATGAGCAATTAATGGCTATTATATTTATGACATACACGTGGTAAAATCTAACAGATCGAACCATTGATATAACCACTGCATGCTGAATATTTAAAAAAACAACACAAATCTAATCCGTTTCAAATTAAATATTCATGCAGTGGATCCCTATAATTAAAATTGGTAGCTATAAGCATTTTTAAGCATTAGTTCAGAGTATTCTTTGATTTTAGTGATTAGTAGGATGTTGTGGTCTCTAAACCCCTTGAATCTATGGAGACCATACAGCTTTACAATGTATGCTTTTATCATCTTTTTCATATTCTATACTGTCCGGAAGTCTGTAAACAACACACATCTATTTCTATGACAAAACATGCTGTTTCACTGGAAAATTGATAAGAAGCGGATTTGTAGATATCACACAACCTATTGAGTTTCAATATCTTGAATATTTTTTCTGGAAAATTTGTCTTAAATGTTTTAATAAATAAGCGCCAAATTTACTCTGCGATTTCGTCCAAATACAAAGAGAACATAATACCTGGGAGCTCTGTTAATATCGACTGTAAAGTATCTCAGTACTGAATTACATTTGAACTGGAACAATGTATCCATTAAGGGAAGGGAAGGTAATAAAAACAAAACCAAAACAAAACAGTATACATGTACTGATTTCAAAACCATTACCTCTAAAGTCAACAAAAGGCTTAAGAACCTTTTGTCTATTTTAATAAAGTTATATTTTATTATAAGAACTCTTGTGAGCAATTCAGCTACATGTCACACAGCTCTTCTGTCGTTGAAATACTTTTTGTTGTTCTTATATTGTACATGACAATTATTTTTACAGCACTGTGAAGCACTGAATTTCTGCAGAACACCAACTACTTCAAGTCAAATAAGTTTGTCTCTATTGTCTCTGATGAGAAAAGTATCAAAACAAATGAATAATACGACAGCAGCAGGGTTTTAATTGTCACATCTCAGATGATAAACAAGGTGCTGGATGTTAAGGTAATAGTGTTTCTGGAACCAGGCCAACCTTGACACCTAAAGGATGAGAGTGCATTTATCAGCTGCAGCTGAGCACTACTCATCTGTGTCCTTCTAGGTGATTTTACAAAGCCACGGGCCATTAGTAACTGATGGCATATACTGTAGTATATAAAGCCTGATGTCAAGTTGATGGTATCATATACTGACAGTTTGTCGGAACCTTTTTCAGTCACCAGATTCCATTTCCAAGTGCCTAATGCTCACCCTATTCTCAGATATTATATTTGACCTCAAATAGTTGCAGATAAAAAAAGAAAGCGAAATGGAATACTCCTGTTGGAAGCCAGCATATCAAATATGTTTGCTGTTTTTTGTACACACCTGGTCTGTCGAATGAAGTTACCACCCCATGCCCAATGCCGTGATAGTTGTAGCAACAACAACAAAAAAAAAGAACCAAGTAATGATTGTTTTTCTTATCAGTCATTTGATGCAAATTTTATGAAAATTTTTATCTGATCATATATTCCACATTATATTAGTAAAGTCCTAATATATTGCTTGATTAAACTTTCCCCTACAGAAGTTGTTGACAACTAAAATCAGAAGGTCTGAGGCAGCATTTATACTAAATGAATATAATAACTATTGAATAGTAAATAAAAGTGAGAAAACATTTAAATGTAATTCTTTATTGTTTTACATATTTCACATATTTTTGTAAGCCTGCAAAAGAGGTTCCTGTCCAAAAAGTAATGCCGTCTGGGGGGGAAACGTTTGGGGACTCTTGTCATAATGTGTTACAAAGCAACTATACAATAACCTGACACAATCCTCAAAAAAAAAAAAAAAAGCTGTGGCATCCAGTTTATGCAAAACATTTATTCACATTCACAATGTTGTTAAAACAATTTTTGTTACTGGAGCGTTTTTTTTTTAAACTTTGGGTTGGCAGCTCGTTGTGGATGAACAAGAGAACCAATCCGCCCTCTGAGAAACGGATGACTCTTGTGTTTTTTTTTTTTTTTGGTTTTTTTTGAGGACCCTCAGCTGGATTCTTACAGAGATGGAAAACAACCTCCTTTTGCTGCCTGACTCTGAAGGAGGCTTATCTTCATCACACTTGAAAGTGATCAGCCTCATTTTGAAATGAAAACATTTTAGGGTCGATATGGGAGAATTTTTATTTTTCCTTTCGACGTCTGTGCGGAGCATTAAGCCCTCTGTGGTGTGTGGTGAAACGGAGTCGTCTTCAAAGAGATTCCCCAGACTCTTGAGCTATGTCTTTTCACTGAAGCTCAGCTGACAGGAGCACTCTCTGATATGACTTTAATCAGCAAATTGAATAGGTGTATCCAGCTTATCTTGGAAAGGTTCTCTCACGGTGTGACGCTCCTGCAGATGAGTGCTTCAGCTTAATGCTGATTACAAAGGAGGAATATTTCCATGCTTTTTTTCCTCTGTTGTTATGCATTTATGCAGCTCCTGGGTGAGATTCAGCCTTTAAAATTTCTTCAGTTGGACTAATTAGGGCTGCACTGGCTTATCTCCACTATTGTGCTGGATATGGAAGATTGGGAAGCACTGTTTCTCACACAGTAAGCATCTTATTTTCCCTAGATATCAGTGCTGATATAGCTGTAATCATAGCAACACTGAAGTATTAGCTTTTATATTCTTAATTGCCAGCAAACAGCTTGTGAGGCATCTTGTCCAATTCTGTCAGATAAGCACAAATAAATGCTAAAAAAGATAATGAACTCGCATCCACGGCAAAAATGTTCAACATGATCCTCAAATGAAAAATTATCAAGCACAACATTTGCTTTTCCCCCCCCTTTTATTCTTCTTTGTCAAAGCAGGTCTCGTACATTAGAGAAGCAGCTGGAGCAGCTGGGTGAAGTCCGTGCCAGCAATGTGAGATTGTAAAAATGCCGCGAAGAGGCTAAACGAAACCCGTGTCCTTCTTGCTGTGACAAGGCAGCACTAACCGCTGAGCCACAATGGCTCAGTGGCATTAAGTCAACACAGTTAAGCTGGAGCACGCCGTGACGGATGGAGGCCAGTTGTGCCTATTCTCCCCGCAGTGAGCCATCCCACCTGACTCATTTGCTTGACCTTGACAATGAAGTCACTGTGACTCTGATGGTGTAAATGTAAGTGCCCTCAGGAGACAACCTAACCACGGCGTTCGCTAATCCACTCGGTAAGAAGCCTGCACCACAGCCTCCCTGCAGCCTCCTCATTAAATGGGGTTGGTTGTGTTGACAGGTTGTGCAGCATGTGAGCAAAGCATTACCTAACAATGCAAAAACATTGTCAGGTGTTGTATAAATGAATGGGAGCTCTTTTTTTGTTGTTTGTTTGTTTTTAGCTTGTTTCATGTCACAGCTATTTTGTCTCCAGTGCTTCTTGTGATGAAAAAAAAAAAAAAAAATCTTGTTTAAACTGTAATGTTTCTGTTGTCTAGTGTGCACATAAAGTTTCAAGGCTTTCTAAATCTCAAATGTTCTTGCCCTGTAAAAAATCTAGTTGTTTCAATAACCACTAGTTCCATTTCCATTGACTGACATTTTAAGGATACAGCTAATGAGCTTTAATTTTAATTATATGGTTCAGGGCCGTGCAGAGACCTTTGGAGGGGCAGGGGCTCAAAGTTGAAAAGGGCACATTGAACAAGATCTTAAAACACCATAGCAACAACCCATATTAATCAATAATTTAATTGGATCCTGCTATGTCATTGCCATCATGTGGGGACAATGTAAAGCAAATGTAGTTTATTTTCCCCAACAGGTTTAATGTTTCTGCTGCTGACAGTCCTGGAGGCTGAGCTGATCTGAGACTGAAGTCAATTTTACCTATAAAAAATTTTAACCAACAAATTTCTGCTCAGAAACTCAAGAGCAATAAAACTAATAATAGTTTCTGCTTCTAATCTGAACCAAGAACCTTGAAATGTTGAAGTTTCTCCACATGTTGACACGACCGTCTGATATGTTAACATTATCAAATACAGATTTTATTAATTTATTTAATCGTGTTTAATATTGATAGAAACTTTGCATGTTGATTCTCACCTGAACCTCCTTCATTCCTGAACATAATGTTCTTTAAGCTTTGGGCTCTTTTAGCCTGGAGGCTTTAAGTTGTTTAACTGGTTTGTTTCAACTGTTTTCCAATGAAGAAGTTAAACACCTGCTGAGTTACAAACAGGTTTTAATTACTGTAGGCGTTTACTGGAAGATGTTTATGAGTTTCTGTCTCTGATGTGCAGGAATGTTCCCTCGTTCTCCAGTTTGTCCTCGTTCTCCAGTTTGGGTCGAGGTTCATCACACAGACAGCCTCACATTTAACTCTAGAATATTTTGCTCTATAGAGGAGTTGATGGTCAGCACAGTGACTTATATCTGGAAAATAAGACCTAAACTAATCATTTCTCTCCTATCTCCTCCCTTTAACCAGCTGGTAATATAATAATTTAAAATGGAGAAAATCACAGTGTAGAAATGACCTCACTGCATTTTCTAACAAACTATTTTATATCTTAAAACTTGAAGGTTTTATTTCACCACATTAGAAACATTTTTACCAGATAGTTTAAGTTTTGAGTCAATATTTAGCTAAGAAACCTGAATATGGACATTAAATCTCCAGTTTTTTCTCTGCATGGAGGAGATAAAAGGAACCAGCAGCAGCAAAACTTGATCATGATTCTCTGAAAACAAAGCCTGATACAAAAACAAAAACCAGTGGTGGAGAAAGTACTCAAAAAATGTACTTAAGTAAAAGTCAAAGTACCACATTAACATTTTACTTAAGTAAAAGTAAAAAAGTACTGGCTTTTAAAAATACTTAAGTATTAAAAGTAAAAGTACTTGCTGAATACATAACCGAGTCGCTAATATCATTAAGTGAACTGATCGTATTTAATTTTAATACATAAGAAATGTGCCATTTTAATTAACAATGCCACAGATTAAACATGTTCTTATTGTGTTTATTCTCTGTAAGAGTTTAGAATTAGATATGTGATTCTATGAATCATAATTTCAGGGATGGGAACATCTTGTTTCCTGTCCTAACGTAGCATGAACTTCATTAGTGACATTTATTTAGAAAGAAATCCAACTGAAGGGGGATGGAACGAAGGTGTGGGGGGAAGACATGCAATCGAGGAACCACATAGCAGAGTTGTGGTCAAGACCACCGAACCCGAGACCAAGACCAGCGCCCTGCGCTACATGACACAATAAAATGAAGTTTATCAAAATTGGTTCTCAGATTGATCTGAAAGATCCAAATTCCCATAAAAACACCTAGAGCTGAAATTTATTTAACCAGTATCAATTAAAACTCATTTCATTCTGTTTTGCTTTCATCGATGTGCTACAATCCGCAGAGGTCTCCTGCTATCCCTAGAAAAATAAAGCCCTGGGCGGTTGCACATATTGCCCATGTCAGAAACCACAACTGAAACATCGCAATTAACGGTAAATAACGTTCAACTATGAGCACTGTCCAACGGCGCAACAAGAAACCAAGCAGAAGGAGCACCGTGACTGTTCTCGCCCTCCATCCCCACTGCGATGTTTGCCACCATGACAGGAGACGAAATCAATCAATGAGCATGTTTTGTGTTCATTCAACTTTTACTTATTCGGCGATTAAATAAACGTGTGTATGTGTTAGCTACTGCAGTGTACACAAGAACAAAGAACGGCTCTCAGTGAGGCTTCAGTCCCATCAACCTTAGTAAA
>NW_015113101.1:0-17820 GCF_001443285.1 Poecilia latipinna | reverse complement strand
CGCATGAGTGACAACTTTTTTTTCATCGCCAATGCAACGTGTCTCAGTCAGTACAGCTAGCTTTGCTAGCATCACGCCCACAGATCTTACCTTTCTTTAAGCTTTCCTTCCAAGTGACGCTAAAAGTTGGACGAAGTCCCCACCGTCTGTGAAAGCGAAGCGCTGCTGATTTTACATGTCACCATATCTCATGGTTTATGCAGCGCTATTATATTACTGACGATTAGACAGACATCTCCTCCTGCTCAGAGGAAACCACTGCGCATGTCTGGAGCTCCGCGTGCGAGTAAAGGTGGAGGCGATGGGTGACAACAGACACTAAGTCACGTTATTGCTTGGATTTTACGGCGCCACCTTAAGACCCTGAACTTCACATTTTAACGGACAAAAAGCTCAATGCGACGTGGATGTAACGAGTAACGCGACGGTTTTGTAGAAATGTAGTGAAGTAGAAAGTACAGATACTTACTGTAAAATGTAGTGGAGTAAAAGTAGAAAGTACCCATTATTAAATCTACTTAAGTAAAGTACAGATACACGAAAACTGTACTTAATAATAAATTTACTAAATGGCAACACACCAATTTGTTTTCTGTCTTGATAAAAACGATTTGGCGCTAGGATGTATCAAATATAAACTTCAACAGGTTTAAACAGACAAGGAGCAATACATTTGTACCCTATGGCGCTGTGACACTAAGCCCTTCAGATCACACATTTAACATGATTATTATAAACTCAAGGCTGGATTTTGGAAAGACAACTTCTTTCCAAACCTATTGAAGATCATAATTTTAGCTAGTAAAACAGTCAGAAGAATGGCTAGGATACATTTTGAGTGCCTTATCCATCATCATCATCATCATCTATCATCATCATCATCTGCTAATGCTAACGCCACAAAACAAAGTTTTGTAACACATCCATTTGTGTTCTATTAAACTGACACACACACACACACCTACACACACACACACATATATATATATATATATATATATATATATATTTTGTCCAGTGAACTTCCTTATCTATCACCAAATCTACTGTTCATTTATTCAAACTCACTCACCCTGCACTGCCTGCTCAACTGTGCTGTGGTCCAGACTGCTGAATGTTAAGGTCCTTCTTCACTGTCTCTTAGCAACAACAAACGTTTGTGTTTATTTCATGTGTGACATTGTTTGTATTATTTTTTCTCCTGGTTTGGTCATGGTTTTAATAATTTGATTTGTATGAAGGGCAATGATCAATTTGCGGCATGTTCATTTGGTTAATAGAACCAGATGATGTCTGTCATTGGAGCTGATGAGTGTTCAGTTGTCATTTGCCAGTTATTTTAGGCAAGTCATTTCCTCACTTTTTCACCAGAATTCTTATCTCAACCCATGTACAAAAACAGAAAAACAACAACAACAAAAAAAACAAAGCAAAAGAAAAACACTGGCTTATGCAAAAGTATTCCAGCTTTACAAAACACCCCTGCAACCTTTGGAGATTTGCCCTTAAATTTAATTTGCAAGTCATTGAGATGCACCTAAGCACTTACACAGGGCACAACGCAAAAACACAAACATGTCCGATTTTTGTAAACCCTGAGCTTCTTTGAACTATTCCAGTTCAAGTGTGGTTAATTCAGCTGGAACACAATAAGCTGATGTTGTTCACTGCAAACATGTCAAGAATAATTAAAAAGACAGCAAGATGTGAGGTATTTGTTTTGGAACTCTTTTCTGAAGATTATCATTCATTTTTATTCTCATGCAATTAGAAGCAGGGGATCCTGACCTCTATTCTGTGTCAGCCATTGTTTCAGACTCTCTTTTTAGAGTTTTGCCATTTTCATCTAAAAACAATCAACATTTCTCAGATATTACACCAGAAACTTAGTGTTAATATTTGAAAAGTTACAGAAGTATACAGAGCTGTGCAGAAATATTACAACCCTGAACAGAATCGGACAGGTCCAGTAAATAAACGGATGTGCAAAAGCCTTGAGTCATTCTTCATTTCTTTCTTTTTTGCTTCAGAAGTTATCTTCTTGCAATATTCTAGTGAGGCAACTTTCCCTTTTACTGCTGCAGAAAAACATCCCCACTCTGTACTACTGCCAGCATCATGCTTCACCATGGCAAGGTGTGCTTAGTTTGTTGCCACAAACAGTGTTTTGAATATTTCTGTCACTTTAAGTGGACAGCAATGTCTTGTAGGTTTGCAGTTGTTTTTAAAAGCTTCGTATGTTAAATTGGATGCTGTTTGCTCACTATTTCTTCTTCTGAGGGATTAACAGAAGACATTTAAGCTGGGATAAAAATTGTACATGTTGACTCTATTCTCTAGGTGGCTTTGCAATTCAATAAATAATAAATATTTATAATTATAATTTGACTTTGGGGTATCAGCGTAAATAGGGATAGACACAAATACAAAACATTCTCCACTGAGTTTTATGTCTAATGAAAAGTGTGGAAAATAAATTTCATAATTATGCGCTGCTTTCTGCCGTATCTATCACATAAAACTCGTATAATGTACACTAATGTTTGCGGTTGTAATATGACTTAATATGAACCATGCTGACGCACTGCAAGTCAAATAGCGCTTGGGTATTGTTGGATATTGTTAATATATGATGACAACATGACTTCACATCTGCTCAGATGCATTCCTACCTTAGAAAGAAGGAGGACAAACCAACCTCAGCATTCACTATAGCTGTCACCAGTGATAAATTCCAGCGGAGACTCAGGTGCAGGGTCCAAACACAAGAGTTCCAGCTGAAGAGTACATTTAAAAATGTCACAATAATTCAATGCTGATGGAGAAGTTGCTTAAAGAAGCATTTTTTGCAACTTATGAGTCAAATGAAATGGAGCACACATACACAAACTCCTAGACATACAGACTAATTCTAAAATGCACTTTTCCTCATGGCCAACAACATCAGCTGGAGTCATATTTTTCTCTCTCACAAATAATGGAAGTGTCCAGGTGTGGAGATCCATGTGTTTCAGGTAAGTAGTGAATGGAGCAAGGGAGACATGCAGGCAGGTTGTCTGTGGCAGACTGGCAGGTAGCAGACAAGTCAGCATTTCCAGAAGGCACAGAAACAAGATGGACATTAATTAAGGAGGAAATTCAACGAGGCAAACACTAGCATTACCAGAATATCACCACATGGCTCCTCATCCAAATAGTGACAAAAACAATCTGGCAGAAAGCAGAATGGGGGCCAGGAAAATATCAGTCAGCTTGATGAGGTGACGAATCACAGGCCTGAACAAAAACCTCCTGCCGTCCAGGCACATGTACAACACACACCAGCCCTAAAACAAACCAAAGAAGAAACTGTTATCATTACTCAATTCCTACCAATACTTAACACACAGAGTGAATATATTTGAAATTGGTAATGTGATAAGATTACAAGTACAGGTCAAAAGATTAGAAAAGGGTGAACAAAAAGGTCAATATTTTTCCACTGGTTACAGATCAAGTGAAATGTTCCAGGATTTTTTCCTTGTAATTTTGATGATTATGGTTCACAGATAATGAAAACCCAAAACTCGGTGGTGGCAGCATCATGGATAAGGAAGCTGGTCAAAGTTAAAAGATGGAGCCAAATACAAGGCAGTTCAAGAAGAAAGAATCTCAGAAGCTGCAAAACATTTGAGACTATATGAGTGGAAGTCCACTTTACATCAGAGCAACCACAAAATTACAGGCAGATCCATAATGGAATCGTTTAGATCAAAAGTACTTAAAAATAGGCATTCACAGATCCTTTCTATCCATTTTGTCTTAGCCTGAGTTATCTCGCTATGAAAATTGGGCATCAGTTTCTGGCTCTCGGTGTGAGACTGTGTTGGAAACAAACCTCAGAAGACCTGTAGCTAAATCTGCCATAAAAAATGTTAATACAACGTTTTCACTCAGAGGCGCTGAAGAGAAAAAAAAAATAGCATGTTGTGTTATTTTTTTTATTTGTGGAATATTACTTTTTTTTTATTGTGTTTCTTCGTGCAATCAAATAAGAAGTCGGATCTTTGCTCAAAAATTGTCAAAATATGCTAAGTCTGTAGAATCAGATCAGTTCGGGACACTGTAAGTCTTCTTCCCATGATTCCCCCATCAATCATGAGCACTGTAAAATCTGCAGCAACCATTTCAGCCATTTCCCTGGTTGGATGAAAATATTTTAAATCTCAATCTGCAAGGGCGTGAATAATTTTGGTTTAACTGCACCCCTAAAACTTGCCTCTGATAAAGAAATGAAATAATGCAAAAGAAACTCAATGCGACAACTTTATTAAATTGTTGCCCAGTGAAATGTATTTACTATGGTGGTACTTTTCCACCAGGTGGAGAGCCTGTTTCTATAAGTTATTTTTAAATCATAATGTGACAAATCAGTAAAAATGGCAATACACTTTCTAAAGCTATAAAGGATCATATAAAACAGCCATATCAACAACGCTGTGCTAACCTACTAAATCTGATTTGTATAGGCTTACAGTAAAATGCTGAAATTCTATATTCAGTTATTTATGCTAAGCATGATGATTTGGAGATAGGCTTGTAATTACAGGGGGGTCAGATATCCCATTGCCTTATGTAAAAAGATTACTTTGGCAGGCTTTCAGATTGCTCAAACTGTCCCACTTGAATTTGCAAGGCTGAAAACATTCATTACATGGAGAGCTACAGTCGAATCTAAAGCATTAAAGAGGAAGTCAGGAACAAGATAAACTGTGCCAGAGAAATCTTGGAGCTTACAAAACAGTGGCAGTCTCTGCAAACATCTCTGATTTAACTCAGAGGTGGCTGTGGTTCTTTTAAAAGCTTTAATATTTCTTAAGTTCAAGCCATTTGCATGTGTTTTATAACTAGATACTGCCCTTTTTTTTTCTCTCGCAGACACTGAGCTGCATATATTTCCTTATGGCAACATTTTATTAAATCTGTATCACTCAGGTCAACATTTTTGTTATTCCAAGTCAGAAATTTTTTATAGCTGCTTTTGCTGAATTTTTAGGGTCATTGTCTGTTTGCAAGCGAACCCACTTTTTATGGCTCCTGCCTGTTGCTATAACAAATGAGGGCAATTATAAGCAATCTGTAAGGCAATTTCACTAGAAGCCTGCCGCTAAAGAAGTCATTGTTGAAGTAATTCAGAGGTTAATTGACAAAGCTGCTTTATAAGATGCACTCAGTAATATTATCATTCTCTTAGATAAAAAAAAAAAAAAAATTACAGTAGAATAGGATGGATTAGTGAATGCTTGAAAGCATTGACCCAAAAAGCTCTATTATACAAGACTCTTTTGAATAAAATTAAAAGCCAACAAATGTTTGGAGTACCTTAATTCCTTAGCACAGCTAAAAATCAGATTTTATACTTTAACTAAAAAATTATACTTAAATGATTGAAAACAGGCCAGGCTGTTTCCATACATTCTGTAAGTCTCTGGTAAGATAAAGTCCTGTGGGATTCCTGGCTATGCTGAAAAGGTGTCACCTCTATCTGCTGTGCATTATGACCAGTGGCTGCACACGACTATGTAACTCGGACAGCTGATGCTGAACAACCATTCATCCAGCTGACAAAGATCATTGTTAACGCGGGTGTCTGGACTTCAGAAATGATTTAGTTCACATCCAAGCTTTTTCCTGTTGCCAGAGCTGTAGTGTGTGAGTGGTAGGTGTGTTGCACACACTTCTAAAACCAATGCTGTGTCGACAGGAAAACGCAAACCAGATGAGAACATTAGAAAGGCAATAAATGATAAATGGGGGTCCATGAAACCCTGTTTAGTGTTTAAGTGTTTCTGACTTTTCAGTTTTTCATTAGTAATAATTCCAACTTCGGTACTGTGCATCTGGAAAGTGTACAGAAAGTGCTTCACTTTTTCCATGTTTTGGCCTCTCCAGGATATTCAGGGGTTCAGAGGCCAGTATCTTTCGAGATCTTGGCCATGAGCTTTGAGTTGTTGTCCTGCTGAAAAATGAAATGTCGCCCCAGTTTGAGGTCAGGAACGCTCTAGAGCAGGTTTTCATCCATGATGCATCTGTTCATTGCTGCATTTGTCTTTCCGTCTATCCTGACTAAGCATGGAGCTGCCACCACCATCCTTCACTGTGGGAATGATATAAGTCTGCTGGTTTCCTCCAAACCTGATGGCTGGCACGCTGAAGAAGTGCAATTGTTCATCGTCTGACTGGAGAATTTTGTTTCTTTGTGGTGGGAGAGTCCTTCAGGCGTGTGCCTTACCAAACCGAGTCCAATCAATTGAATTTACAACAGCTGGACTCCATTTAAGGTCAAGAGATGATCAATGGACACAGCTCAGTTTTGAGCTTCATGTGAAAGGCTGTGAATCCTTGTATAAATGTGATGTATTTTTTTATTTTCTATCTCTAATAAATTAATAAAACTCTCCAAAACTTTTTTTTTTTTGACATTGTCATAATGGGGTAGAATTTGGAGAAAGTAAATTAATTTAACGCAATTTGCAATAAGGATGAGGAAAACAATTAGGAAAATGTGCAAAACGTGAAGTGATGGGAATAATTTCTGGATGTTCTGTGCAGCATTTTTTTTTTCACCTGCAATCAGACATGGGTGATCATATCATTCACATTATCTGTTTCTGAGCATAAAGCCTGCATAACAAATGGAGGGTAGAAACAACCTTTCCAGCTTTAGGACAATACTCTACCCACTGATCCATGCATCCTCCCAGTACAGCGGCTGTATTCACACGTTTTAAATATTCAGAATCACAAGAAACAAAAAAATGGATTTCAAATAAACAATTTGAAAAAGAAAAGTCACAATAATTACTGCACATGGAAATCGTGACAAATCTATTCTGCCAGTATGCTCAGTGGTGCTCTGTTACATCTGACCTGCAGAGTCAGGCAACTTGTCAGAGAAATGCTCTTAAATTATAGCTCTTATTCCTTCTTCTTTCATAATGTTTCAGGTGTACACCAATTCTGTCAAGCTGATGACAAACTACAAGGAGAAAAAAAATATTGTTTTCCACAGTGCATTTGCACCCTGGCCCAATCACTGCAATGAGGTCAGTTTGAAGTATGGGATTCTGTCAGCAGGAAGCTTATCAACAGTAACATCTTGGTATCTCATATGCTCTGTGAAAAGCAGCAGCAATAACATGTTTAGACAGTAACATTGCAAATAAAATTATAAAATAGACTGAAAGCATTCCTCATGAGCAGACTTCACCACTGAGAGTGTAATGTGCTTCTAAAGTCCTCTTTAATATAGAAGCATGTCTAAAAAACCCAAATGGGTTCCTGATGGTTTCTGCATTAAAAATCTTGTTTAAATTATCCCCTTCTATACTATATAATCTCTGTAGAAAGGCCCCTGTGCCTGGAGCTGTAATTAAAGCTTCTTAACTTATCTGCAACAGGCAAAGAAGCCCATCTTGATTACTTCTAATGATCATCATTTTCCACTTAACTGGCAAACAGCTTTTTATGAAGGAGGGGGAAAAAAAAACCAAAACCGATTTTAAGTCCCTCCAGATTCCTAATCTGTGCCGACTAGAAACCACTGAGCGCGTGGAAATATTGTAATCAGAACTCGAGGTGAAATCCAAATTTGTGGAAACAAGCTCATTTAATTGTTTGAACTGCCACTAATTACATTAATAAATCACATTACACTGCATAAAAAGTACACGCATTTAGCTGAGTGAAAATGACTTTTATTCGACGCTCACGTAAGCATCATCAGACAGATACAAAAAGGACAAAAAGATCATGACTTAAGGGATTTTTTTTTAGGTGCACTTCTGTTGTATTATTAGAAACGTGATGAGTTAGAGTATTTCCAGCACACTGAGCCCCAGCCTTGTCCTCGGCATGATAAACATTTTACATTTTCTAGGATTTCAAAAAAACACATTCACACAAAGCTAATGATAAAGTTGTTGAACATCGGAGCTATGACTGCCCCCCCACTGCAGGAATTGTAGGGAATAACTGGGACTGACATGAGGCTGTGACTTTAAAGACGATTTGTTGGCTTTAGTAAACTGTGATGAATTTGAAAATCCTGACAAGGATTATGAAGC
Source organism: Poecilia latipinna (assembly GCF_001443285.1). Classification (NCBI taxonomy): domain Eukaryota; kingdom Metazoa; phylum Chordata; class Actinopteri; order Cyprinodontiformes; family Poeciliidae; genus Poecilia; species Poecilia latipinna. The sequence continues at coordinate 9,715 of NW_015113101.1, read as the reverse complement.
ATTTTCATCTAGTCTGACTTTTCTCTGGGGAAAGAAAAACTCAGATTGAGCAAAAAACAGAGAAAAGGGAAGACTCTAGCTGCAAAAGGTTTTAACTTAGATATTGGAAAAATAAAGGGATGATTTACATGACGAATGCTAAAGTTATCAACTTTGAAACCGAAACTGGTATAAATCTATTCATGTTCTCTTTAAAACTACAAGTTTGATTGATTTATATGTGTATAACAGTTGTAAAGGTCGTACTCTGCTTGTTTGCCTTAGCAACCTATGTGTCATGCATGTCTGTTGCCTTGTGTTGAACCGAACTGCTGGACTCATCTCAAAGTCTCGGAAAAGTGCTGCAACATTTCACAAACTCCTGACTCGTATTTTCTGTTTATGGTTTTTACCCTCAAGCATCAGGCCACAGATGCAAGGTGAATAACTCAGCTCTTTGGTGAAAGAACATGTTCTAAATACTCAAAGCAAAACTGACAAAAGTTCAACTTAAAGGTAAAAAAAAGTTAGTCTTGTTTTATGCAGGCTTATACTTTATTAGTTGAGGGGTATGGCTCCCATATTTCTAGGATTTAGGAAGTGGAATAGTATACCTGTGAAGATTCACCTTGAAACTCAATCATTGTCAAAGAAATCATTTCTGGAGGAAGTAAATAAAGTGAGAATGTTATTGAAACTGACCAGGCGAATGTTGCACACCACCATTAACAGCCTTATAACAATAAAACCGTTTGTCAAAGGCTGACAATCATGAGGACAGCAATTTGCTTTCATTGGTGTTGTCAGGAATTTAAATAAGACCCTTAACCTCAATGTGCTTTGACTCCATAAAGTAAATATCAAGGTCAATAATTATGAATGTATATATTTATACATAGGAAAATTCATTTCTTTGACAGTTAGGTTAACTGCGTCACAAAACCAAGGATGTTTTTAATGGATATGATTCGTCAAGTTTTTGAAACTTATTATTTTATGTAGTCTTTTGCAGACGTTCAACAATTATTTTAGAAGCAGGTAGATTCTCTACTTCATGACTTGTTTTTATTATAAAACCCTGAATACTGTTATTAAAATAAAAAATGTATACGTTTAAAAGAAAAAAGAGAGATTTTATACAGAAACACCTTTAATGAACTTTAACGCCTGAATGCCCAGGTGCTGCTAAAGCTTTTTCTCAGGTCTCTTCTGGTGAAATCAGTGACAGCTTCAAGGCTCTGACACACACACACACACACACACACGCACATGCACACGCATGTACACCCGCATGATCTGTACATCCACCGTCTCCATAAGGATGAAAGTCATTTTTTGAAGATCGTGGCTCATTTTTCACACATAGGAAAATTCATTCTATGTCTTGAATTGTGTGAAGGTTTTGGGTTTTGATCATATAACAAGGACACTTGGAATAGAATTTGTGTGTCAGTTCGCTTCCTTTAAATAAACATGGCTTGCGCTCAAGAAGAACTATGCAAACTGCAATCCCTTTGACAATGTGTTGCTCCTTGGATGTGGTGACGACTGAAGAAGTGGTATTTGTCTCACAGCCGAAGCTCCGCTTGCTTTGACAAATCACCACAGAGTCAGCGGGGCACTGTCCTTGTTGGCGCAGGTGAACGTGCCCTACTTGGAATTACCACGGTGGATTTCAAAAGTTATCTTTGAAAAGCATTATTATTGACCTTCTAACTTTGAAGTAAGATTGCTGAAATGATTACTTATCATCTGCACAGTGACATATTCAGGTCACTGTTGCCGGGAATCTGGTTTGACAACTCAGATTTAGATGATAAAAACAGAACTCCTACTGCTCAGCAGGGGCAAACACTCTCAGAGCCTTGATCAGTCTTGTGTTTGTAATGACTGCTGACATGTTTATGTCACCGAACCACTGCAGAAGCAAGGCCATAATAACGTATTGACCCAAGCACACCCAGCTGTTCATAACTGCTTTCATTGCCTTTCTCTGCAGGAACGCAGAAATAGTCTTACTAGAACTTTATTTGCATAATAACTCTCCTGCACTGACAGAGACCGTATCCAGATGAGTTGCTATAAAATGTGTCAGAAACAACACGCTCCATATACTTCAATAAATTCATCGACATAAAAACTTTTATTTTGTTTTTGTAGCCATCATAACCAAACACCAGTTCAAAAACATAAATTACAGTAATGAGTGTTTTATATTGCTAGGGAGGGAATTTGGCCCGTTATGCTTTGCAGAATAGTTTCATTTCAGCCACTTTGGAAGGTCAGTGTGGATGTTGGAAATTATGCCACATCTGGTGGGATTTAAATGCAGCCTTTGACTAGGCCATTCATCCTCAATGCCAAACATGAAAGAACTGGCTATTAACATGCTAACTATGTTCAGGTCCACATGCACATGTGAGTCCTGTTTATTTCACTTGAATGCCATAAAAATAAGTGTAAGATCATCCTTAAAGTGGGGTAATATGTAAAATTAACTTTTTGGAGTTTTGACTTGATTCATTCACGCATGTTTGAGAAATCCTTGAGTCTCTTCTGGCAGCCATGCTAAAAACACAAAAACACAAAGCGCCAGAGCTCCTTAAAGAGACAGAGGCCTAAATTCAAGGTGTCAAATTGTGAAGTTAAATTTCTTTAAGTTATGTTTGATATAAAGACTTAATAAAGCAAAACGAACTCTTCATAAATGAAGTAGATGACGTAAATACTTACAACTTAATTTTTGATTTTGTTTTTTACATATTAAATACTTTACTGCTGGATGCCTGAACTGTTGGCTTTCAGTAACTGTGGCTCCCTGAGCAATTCAGCTGAGTAGCCCTGTTCTATAGTGTAGTTTGTTGGAGGAGCAACTTCTCTATGCCTAAGAGTAAACACTTGGACAAGCTCATCAGGAAGGCCAGCTGTGTCCTAGGACACCTGCTCAACCAAGCTGGTGGAAGACAGAAGAACTTTGGCAAAAATAACATCACTGTTGGACAATGTCTGCCACTATGTGCATAAAGCTGCTGCTGCTGAACTAGAGAGCGACTTCAGTGACTTCCAGCTGAATCCTTGTTACACAAAGCATCAAAAGTCTTCTCCTCCAGCTCTTCTAAGACTTTATAACTATCATTGCTCATAACAAACTCAAACTCAATGGGTGTTTACATCCCTGCTGATATTTTTCCATTTCTTGTTGTTTTTATTGCAACTTTCTTAAATTATCCTACTCAGATACATATTTAATTAAATTTGTGTGTGTGAATCTGATCCTTTGATTTGCGCTTCATTTTGTTGTTTGCAGGATATTTGCAGTCTATTTGTCAAATCTCCCAAGTCGGAAATATGCTTCCTAGTGAGTTTCACACCCTTCTGCATCTTCATCTTCAGGATTTTCTTGCTTAGAGCAGATTTTTTGGTTCCATCAATTACAACAAATATTCCATGTCCTTAAGCCGCATATCAGCCTTGGGTTATCGCACTACAACCAGCCACTTTTACACGACATCTAACGAAAGACTGATCTTCCAAAGACGAGTTCTGTTCCAAAGTGAGACGGGCCTGTAGGGTGTCAGGTAACCACACAAACACACATCACATCTAGAGCCCAAAGAAACCAAAATCACTACAAAGGATAAGCAACGAACAAATCTTGGTTGCCCATGTGTAAGAACAGTGTTAACGTTCTCCTTCATATTCTGAAGCCATAAATCTGAGTTTCTTTCCCCCTTTCACTTGAGTTAAGCCTTTGCATTGTTTAGTTTCGTACCACCAATGTGTGCTTCTCAGGGCTAATTGCTCCTACCCTCCAGTGTGCCTGTGAATATTACCGAATCAGAAATGTGCTCCTTGACACTTGAGTTGTTTGCAGAGGGGTAATAAAGTGTGCTAAGCTCATTTCAGCCTTGCCTTTTAAATGTTTTGCTCTGCGCCATGGGAGCTATAAAACCGCATCACCGCTCAAGTGAGACATGTTCTTGTGCAGAGCCAGAAATCACAGCTTAGTCTTTCCATCAGATTAGTTTGTCCCTGAACGCCTGGAGGAGATATTGGCGCACATACAATGGGCTGAAAGGTGGATGGGTGTGTTGGACAGACAGACAGATGAGCAGACTGGGAAGTGTAGTTCATAAGGGTGAAGAGGGAACACAGCTGCTGAAGCTGTGTTCAAGGTGAATGAAGCACAAAGTACAAAACGTAAAAAGACAAATATAAAAAAAATAAAATAATCAGAACCGAAGACCATTCTCCAAGGACGGGTTTGTTTTAGAGTGGCACTAACCTCCTTTACAGGAAGCAGGCAGGAGGATTAAAAACAATGTTTGTTTTCAATTTAGTTTAGTTTTTTTTATGCAGCACCAAACACCGTCCCAAGGCACTTTCCAAAGAAAAACACACCTGCTAATAATGCTTGCCAGATGCGTTTATTGTATATTAACAGAGCAAATATACTTTAGAGCCACTTTTAGGAAGCACTTACCTCTTCAAAGTGATTCTTGAATATCGTAAAATGAATTGTAAACACTCCATTCTGCACCAGTGAGTTAGTAAAATGTTTGACAGACATGCGGGTGTGTCCTCTGTAGAAGTATATTGTATTGCAGCTACATGCGAGAATTAAAGGTCTAGCTGCAGCTGCAGCAACTACAAGACACGTCTCCTTAATCCATGTTGATTTTGAATTGGACAACACGCCTCTGTAGAGACGTTATCCATAGCAGAAGGTGGATGCCAATAATGGTTCAGAAAGAACTGCATTACTCTAAATGCTGACGTTTTTATTTCTTAAACTTGGTATTGAAAGATCTGAAGCAGTGTGATTTTTATTTTTCAAAGCCACCAGATTCTATTCACAAAAACCATAATGTTAATACTGTAAAAGTATTTTTTTAATTACACTGAAAATAGAAATTAAAATAAAAAATGTGTCATTTTTCACGATTGAATGAAACTCTTCACATAATGTGTTGTGTTATATATGAACAATTTATGTCTGTCAAGCTGGTTTGTGAAGTTTACAGTAACAAAATGATATGTTTCTACAAATGGAGAAACTTCTGCTTCTCCCTAATTAGAATTAATGTTGGAAATACTCTAATTCCCAAACTACGTCCAATCGATAATCGTATGAGAATGATTATTGCCAATCTGGGTTTAAGGAAAATGAGCTAAATCTCTCATCCTATCTCCTTAGCTTGGAAGAGGGAACAATAAAACAGTTTAATTTGGCCACAATAAGATATTGTAAAAGTTAAACTATTTACATATATAAATGCACATTTCAAATTAAATAGGTTTTTTATTTTGTATTTTAATTTTAAGTGTTAGGCTTCCTGAACAAGTACACATGCATTCTGAAACAGTTATTGCTCTGAAAATGCTTTGTTTATTCATGTTTAAATAAAACTGTTTTTAAAATCTATTTTTGCAATATTTCTTTATGCCATTCTTTAAGAGTATAACCTTTACAAATGCCACGTAAGCTGTGCGAGCGGCCGTCATTATCATTGAGGCTGTTATCTGAGCCTGACAGTCCAGCTTATTGTGTGAATTTACTTTTGATAATGCTAGTTATTTTTAATATACACTCTTGTTATACATGATTTTATTACAAGTGCAGAGTATTTTGAATCAACACTAACAACATTTTTGTTTGGGTTGAGATTTTGTAGTTATTTATTATTTGGATTAATCAATGTGTTGCTGGATTTTATCTTCGTTTGTTTAATAGCTTATCTATTTAATGTATAATCTTTTATTTTTGCCTCTATTTGATGGCCATGCACATTTTTTGCGTTGAAAAATTGCCTCGCTGTTGCAGTAGCACAAGTCGCTGTGCTTTGTATTAACAGGCTGTGGTTTGCATTGTATGCAGCTGCAGCTGGATATTATTGTCAAATGTAGCTCTTTTGCAGGAAGTAAGCAGCTGAAGTATAAAATAACTATTTTTGTGTGCATATACATGACATGTTTGCTTTATATTTCATTATTGACAATTAATTGGTGATGTTCTTTTTCTTTCTGGATGTCTTGTATGATTGGTCAGTTTGATTTGGGAAGGTGCTGTCTTAAATATATATAGGTGGAGATGGATGACGGACAGAAATGGATGGGTTTCCATTTTTGGAAGCTGCTTTGTATAATGAGTGGAAGACAATAAACTGACTTATTATGCTGCTCAGTCAAGTCATAATGCTACATTCTCTTTTCCACGCTGCTCATTTCACAGCCACAAAAGAGTCTCAGAGGTTTGAAACCAAATAAATCACAAGCCTTTTCAATGTAATTAAAAGGGGCAAAGTAAGTTTAAAATAAACATTTTTGGTAAAAAAAAAAAAAAAAAAAAGGGCCTTAACCAAGATATTTATGAATAATGACATGATGTTGTAACCACGCTCCTGTCCACTCTGCTAAACATTTCTATAGCACATTGCAGCAATTCAAAGAGCTTTACGTCATAAAAAACACAAAAATAAAGTCATAAAAACAACATACGCTAGACAACTGAGAAGCCAGTGACCAACAGTGATCATCTTGTATTGACCAAGATGATCAATAGACGTTGAATATGTTGGCCAATATTCCTTTTATTATGGTTCAAAAGCAACTCTGAACAAGAAAGAAAGAAAGAAAGGATGAGAGAAAGAAAGAAAGAAGAAAGGAAGGAAGGAAAGAACATCTGCCATCTCCAGTTGGCGGTATTAAATAAACCAATACTAAACAATGCTCAAAATCTACTCACAATTATTAGCTTTAGTTTTGTTTTATTTCTCTAGAGCACATTTGACTTCAGAAGCCATCTAAATGTATATCAGTATTTTATCTTCCCTTCCAATGACCACATCTGAAACCATTAGCTTGATGTGACCTTTCAGTCAGTAAATTTTGGGAAAACCGACTGCAAGCATATTTATAGAGTTTAAGTCGGTAAGACTGTGTTTTCTGAATAATGTCTTGCCAGCTGTTGCAGTTAGATCCTTGGAAGTAAAACATTGAATTATTGTGTGGAAAAATGTCCCTGCATGACTCCCTTACATAATGCAGACTATTCTGGTGGCTCGGAGTAATGACTCACAGCTATTAATTTAGAACTGATGAATCACAGCAGTCTTGCGTCACCACAGATAGCTTTTAAATCTCTGTGTATGGCACCATTTTATTAAGTCTCCAAGCCACAGCAGTCACTTCCTCTTCCTCCCCCAAATATAAATTGTTTTTTCTCAGTTTTTTTTTATTCTTTAGAAAAAGACATATAAGATGAAGATGCGTGAAATAGGTAAGATTGTTCTTCATCTTTACTGTTGGATACATGGCAAGCCACTGATGTATTTCCTCAAAAAAGGTCTTCACAGTGAATTGTTTGGACATTTTTAGAAGGAAGACTTTCCCTTCTCAATAACAAGCAATCTGTAACATGTTTCAAACTATAAACCTACATTTCATTATATTTTGATTGGTCTGACATGACATAAATTGATGGTTTATAAGGTTTAACCACCAGCAGTTCAAACATCGGATCAACACAGACCTAATGACAGGCTCATTTTTCTCACATGCAGCGAGTAATGAATTATAATGAGTTTGTTAAATCTGTTGTCTCTACAAATTTGAGCGAACCTGTTGTGACTCATACATGCTGTTTAATTCAAGACTCTGAATTTGCATAATTTGTTTAATATCTTAGTCAGCAGAGAGCTTTTCCTGACTGTAAAGGAAGCCAGCACATTATGTGTGCCATCAACCACAGGTAGCTCCATCTCTGAGGTGATGGGAGATCACAGATTTAGAAAACAAAGAAGATACAAATCCAGGGTATTCATCATGTCCAAGTACCTTGCTTTTATTTTAAAAATCCTAAATGCCAATATAACCAGGAGGAGTCACATGGTAGCTTTCCAGAGATTCCCACAACAGTCCATTATGTAATTTTAAAAATGATATTCATGCTCACACTGCTTCAATTAAAGTGATGGTTAAAAACTGTAAGATCTTTGTATTTTTTTTCTCTTCTTCCTAGGAATAATGACTGATTAAGCAAAACTATGTTTTACTTAATCTGACACAATAGTTACATTTTGGGAAGGCCTAGTCAGAACCATCAACTGAATCCAATCTGAATTACAAAAAACAAACATTTTTGTAGAGTTTTAGATCCATTGTCGGGTAGGATAAGTTGTCTGGCGACTTGAATCATTTTTTCTTTTAATCTTTTTCATGATGGCTTTGGTGCATGTTTAACATTTACCAGAAAAGGTTGTTGTTTTTTTTGGCTATGTCTTCTGCCTTGGTCCTTTCAGAAAGCACATACAGATACTTTAAATGTTACATAATAAACTGTAGTGAGAAGCAGCAGAGACTCATGCACTCTGTTCAAACTTAATTGCACAGGAACTGATAATTCCTCACAATAACTCACACCGAAGACTTGTGGATGCTGACCACAACTCCAGGGTTCTGATGGTAATTGATGCTCATTGCATGATGCACCACACCTGCAGTATGGCCATCTTTTCTGTTTTTTTAAAACTTGGCTACAACAACATCACAGCAAGATATTGACTTCTCATAAGCGTTTTAAACAATCCCCACTTTAAAAACCTAAATTATCCCTGTGAAGCCTATCTTACCTCTACGGTTGGTTCTGTTGTGAAGCTATCCTGTCATCCAGAATGTTTTTTCTATCCCACTGCCCCATCTAGAAACATTTTCTGACAGTGTATCTTGCTGTCTAGCTGAACAACCACCTGTCATAACAAACACCAAGGACTGATCTTGATTGAAGTAACTGGGTTATAAAGAACAGCGAGGCCCATTTTAATCAAACCGGTTTTGTTCACTGCCCTTTGTTGAGAGGTAATGCCTATTCATGACACTTCAAGGGAATATGATACCCTGTAATACATGGTACACAAGGTCACAAGAAACATAGCTGAGATTTTACACTCAGTTATTCTTTTGATTGTCTCAAGTGATGGGATGAGACAATCAAACATCTATTTTAGTTAATCAAAATAAAGAAACTGAAAAAAAACACTTTGCATAGCACAGACGATTTGTGATTCAACGTCTTTGTATTTTATCTATGGAACAACTAATTCACGTGTACCTTTTCAGCTCTGCCTGCTAATTTTCTGTTTTATAAGGTTATGAAAGCCACTCCAAAATAATCAGCCGCCACATTGTTCAGCGGCACACATTTGGTAATTTCCCATTAAGATGACCCAAACTCATTTCAATTCACTAATTTATGACCAAAGAGCAATGGTAAGATCACTTCACATTTGTTCCAGCATATGGTCCAGTCCTGCATTGGCATCATACACCTGTGATACCAAACACAATAACCAGAAGAAAAAGCTGCTCATTAAAAGTTGTTTATTGATAAAAAAAAGAAAAAGAAACTTAACATTCTTTATGAGAATTTGTTCATGTTTTATTTATGCCGCAGACAGCAGTGAGGCGTCCATGACCTGCTGTCTGCCCTCCTTGCTGCTATTCTTTTCTCTCCTGCAGTCCAGAGGAAATGCTTCAGGGAGTGTCCTTGCTGCACATTCATTGGCTGAAGAAAAGTATTTTTAAAAGATGACATTTCTAACATGTCTTCACCCTTAGTACCACTAAGGAAATATTGGCTGCAGCTTGTCAAGACAATTGTGTCTGAAGTCAAAAGCAGGTTGGGGTGTGTGTGTGTGTGTGTGTGTGTGTGTGTGTGTGTGTGTGTGTGTGTGTGTGT
>NW_015113100.1:293749-341603 GCF_001443285.1 Poecilia latipinna | reverse complement strand
GTGAGAAAAAAGAAGACTACAACCTACAGCTGTAACTGCAGTACACTGCTGTGTTTCGGTCACTAACACAATCAAAGTTTGTCGTTGCTACGTGACAACCGTGAAAAGATTGAATGGTTGATGAAAGTTTCGGAATACAAATAGAGAAGAAAACAAAAAAGAATGAAATAAAACCCAAAGCAGGTGCAAACCATTTGCTTTGATGTCCTCAAAGTTCCTAAAAGTCTCCCTCCACAGTGACTTCTTGTCCTCTTCAAGCTGAAACAGAAGCAGAAAGCAACCAAAAGACCAAATGAAGTTTTCATAAAGAGCAGCCTGAATTTGCACTTTGAGTTTTCTTATTTCCTCACCTTACTACGTTGTGATGATGCCAGGTTAAAAAAAAATAAAAATAAAAATAATACAAAAACAACAACAAAAAAGACATCTTAAATAATTATAGGACCACCATCTTTGTTAGAATGAAAAGATTGTCTTACAACTTCACCTGGGTTTATTCTGCAAGCTTTCAAACCACAGTTTGTCCTTGGAGTTGAAGGTGACGATCACTTCCTGATCACACAAAACCTCCAGCCGGAAAGGGAAGTGCCACACTCTGACCTGGTATCGTCCTGAAGACCAGGACAGGGTGACGGAGTCCTTAGTCTTGCTCTCCACTCTCAACCTGCAAAAAAGAAAACGGTGAATTTCCAGTGATGCTCGTATGCAGAAATGCTGAATATAATCGGAACAAGAGGATATTGGAAGTTCGGTAGCTCTTACTGTTCACTAGGAGGTTCCCCGGTCAACACATCTGGAACTCTGTAACGAGTTTTGATGGGCCAGATCTCGTCTATTACGATCCTTACGGTGTCGTTTTTGGAAGGTGTCAAAGAAAGAAGCAGTCTGGTCTGTGGATAAAAAAAATGGTTCATGAAGAAAATTGTTTATTTGGATGGAAGGGTAAGGATCTTCTGATAAAGACCAAAGAGGCAGAGAGAAATTATATCAAAGAGATACAACTGTATAAATGTCATCAAAAAAATATCGACATCACAACATGAAGAATGAGTGAAATTTCAAGAATTTCCACCGAGAAATTCATACAATTTCTTAAAAGGATTTCCTTCCTTCTTGAATTACTTTCACAGAAAGACAGAAATTCAAGACAAGATGACAAAGAGACAAGTCCTTTCATGTTTTTGTCAAAGTTTTAAACTAATAAAAACCAATTTGATCATCAGTATTTTACCCAAGCGTAGGGTTATTTTAAAAGCAACCTTTAGTCTGTTGGGAAGTGCCATAAATTTTTATGAAGTACAAAAATAACTTTTCCCTTTTCCTTATCAGATAAATGGCTTCCCTCAGCCAGAGGTTAGGTTTCCTAAAGAATGATTAAACATAAACAGCACAGTGGATGTACAACATTGGAAATATCTTGGTACAATTGTCGACAACCACTTGACCCTTGATGCTGATGCGGACGCAGTCGGGCTCATCTGCTTTTGTATTGTTAATTTAAAAAAAAGTTAAGTTTTGATGTTGACATCCTATTTATGAAAATGTTTTGTCCCTCAGGTTTATCGCTGGACTAATCCTGGCTCTGCTTTGTAAATTGAGTAAATTACCCCCAATATAAAGTATATGTAATGTGGAAAAAAAAACATGGATAATTTTTCCTGTTGAGTTTCAGTAAACCAACCTTTGTGCCATCTTCCAAAAGCTCAAAACGTGCGCCCTTCTCCGTGAGGACAAGGGAATCCAAAAGAAGTCGGTACTTCAGGTTTGGACCCTGGATCTGTCGCCTCAAAAGTAGATCAAAATTTATAAGCGCATGGATCTTTCTCAATCAAAAAGTCACATTAAAAATATTGTATACATACCTGTAAAAAGCAACATTCTCACTTTTTTTGAATTTCTCCTTCCCCTCATCATTAGGGACAACACTGAAACCCAGTTATAAAAGAAAAGACTACACTCATTATTCAGCTATTAAAAAATTACATGCAAAATTGGTGAATAAAAAAAGTAAATAAACCTAAAATCTAGTGAATTAGTAGACCCATATACTTTTCATTTGATAGAAAGCATTAAATGTGCAAATCTAAACTTTCTCCATTCAGTTTTATTCATCAAAATATGCCAAAGGTCAAGTTGCAGGACAGACATAACATGAAGCAACATGCAAATACCTAATAATAGGTTCGCTCTTTGCCGCCATTTCAAGCAAACTCGGACAGAAACAGCAGCTGTTTACTGTGGTCCTTTCTCCTTCAGTGAAACACAATGACTGGTTTTTTATGAGTTAACGTGTTCCTATTGACAGCTGAAGGCTGAGCGTGTAGAAGAAGGAAGTGAGTGCGTCAAATCCGCAACAAAAATCCAACGCACGGTGAGGATTTTCAAAATAAAACGAAATCCTACGTCGTGTCAGTGGATGCGTAGCAACTCCGCCATATTGTGAGTGGCAAGCTTGGCAGTAAAAACATATTGTAGCAACAACATCAACAACAAAAAAACCGCAAGGAAACATATTACTTTTTTTATTTAGTAAAAAAAATATTTAATACAAATATTAGTACATAAAATGCGCCATAAGAGGCATAAAATGACATCGGAAACTATTCTACGTCTATAAAAATTTCATTAACGCTAAAGTTCCGCTATGTTGTAAGAAAAAAAAAACTATTATTCTTGGGTTGCGTGTTTCAAATCGCATTTTTCTGTTTTTAATCATCACTTCAATACATAATTGTAAATTAACTAATTTAACATACATACATACATACATACATACATACATACATACATACATACATACATACATACATACATACATACATACATACTTAAAAGAATAATATTTTCATTTTTGTTTGAATAAATAGCTCTCGTTTGTTATTATTCAAATCAAACAAGTTCGAAATCCACCTTATGGCAAAATATGGAATTGTTTAATGACCTCTGTCTCCCTCTTGTGGCGGTTGCGTAAGTTACAGGGGAAAATCGCCCAGCCGGACCTGGAGGCGGATGCAAGTCCACCTTACCTGCAGTGCATTTCTGCAAGATGCTAGATGTCCAGTTTCATCGCTTGTGTTTGGTGGTCTTAGCGTTCGGTTTTCACCTCGGAAGGGCGGCGGAGGTCTCAGTATGGAGCGTAAACATCAACTCGGTCAGTGTTTTACCTTCGGTGTGAGCGTTTCTACGGAGAAAGCCCAGGCTCGTGCTAAATGTTCAGCAGCTGGTAGCTAAGGCTGCTAACTAGCCACTAGCAAAGCGCTCCTCCGGATGAGAGGTCCAGCTGCTGTCAGCAAGGCTAATGATACATGACTGCTGATGTTCTTGTCATTTTTTTAAATACTCGGAATTTTCCTTCGATAGAATCCAAAATGTCTGTAACAAACTAAAGGCAGGCTGTCTCCTGGACTGTTAAGGCAGCTTTTAATGAAAATATATTTTTTTAAAGATGTACGCCTGCCAGCAATAATAATTGCTGTTAAGGTATTCTTAAATTCAGGGATGCTAACCGTTGTGCCATAGGCGAAATAAATAGATGTAGAGATAAACTTGAATTCCAAGATTTAATTCCATCAGTTCATTCATTTACATGGAGCAAGCTCTTGTCATGATATTTCGTTGTATTTATGTAAATAATAATAAAGGTCACAAAGGAGAATTTTAAGAACCATCAAATCTACTTAATCTCAACTCCAGTTAGATTAAATGTGGCAGCTGTAGCTCTTAAAAACATACAATAATTGAATTAAATAGTAGTTTCAAATATGTTTGTTTTTGTATTTGTTGCGCTGTCATGGAGACGACAGTGGAAAAAGTACCTCCAACAGCAAAAGCAACAATCCCGACCCCTGTGTCAATTTTGGGAATTTGCCAATATTACATACAACTTAGCGATATCACTGCAAATGATTTTTATGAAAATAATCTATTTTCTTTATGATAAACAAAAGAAGGGAGGAAGGCTTATTTCTTTCCTTCCATCCTTCCTTGCACCCTTTGTTCCTTAATTAATTTCATCCTCCTTTTCTCCTTCCCTTCCTTCGTTCCTTTCACCCTTCCTCACAGCTTTCTTTCTATTTTTCTTTCTTGATTCCTCTCTTTCTTTCTTCTCTTCTTTCCTTCCTTCGATCCAAAAATTGAACAGTATTCATCAATACGCATCTGGAAAGTTGTATCTGTATATTTGTAAATTACCCTGAATTTTCTAACTGGCATTAGAAAAGGATGCATTAATGGTGGAATACGTAATAGGCAAAACCAGACACTGCCAGGCGGTTCATAGAGGTCCTCATAGAGGTCCAGAAAAGGGAAGAAAAGATGAGTTGCTGCGTCAGATAAAGTCTCATCAGTTGCTGTCTGTGTTGTGCTTTCAGACACAGGACGCTGTGTTTCGGAAGACGCTGTACGCCAACACCACCATCTTTATGAGGTGTAAGTACTCGCATCAAAACATGTGTTTCTCTGTAGCCTCGGTTTTATTCTTGTATCATGGCCACTTTTCTTTGTGCCTGGGCATTTTTTTCACTGACCTACGGAGCTCAAGGTCGTTGTGTAACCTCACCCCACCTCACATTCCTCTTGATAACATAATCTGTGAAAGTCGTTTAAAACTGTGAGCTTTTGCTCCCTATTGTGTCTGATGATCCTGTTTGCTCTCCTCTGTGCAGTTCTGAACAACATGGGGTCATGTGAAAAATTTCTGGCCTTTAACATCAGCTGGTACCTGCGCTCGTCCGTTTGCTACAATGAGGTCTTCAACACCCCAGTGAGCGGTGCTTCTGTTTGTTGATGTTTGGTCTTTCTACTCAGCGTAGCTGCTAGACTTCATAGCCACCACTCCCCCCAACAAACCCAGGAAATGTTTTGATGTCATTTTCAGGTTTTCTTGGTTCAAATTACATTCCTGCTCTTTTTTATTAAGCTTTCGACGCACAAATAGGCCTGCCACCGATCAGTTTTGCCAGACGATAAATTGTCCCTGCAGTTATTATGATAAAGTACAACGTTGTAATTTTGAGACCATTTTAAAGTAATGTATTGATAATGGTATAATAATGCAAGTTCATCCTCTCAAACACCAATAAACTTTAATTTTATAAAGAACATTTCACACTGGAAGTGGGCGATATTTTAAATATCCAAAATAGGGAAGCACGATTTATCGGTGCTAGCATCGATATCAAATGAAAATCATTTTTTATGGGATCGGTCCGATAAATGAAACTGGGCTGATATGAACAACCAATATTTATTTTCATCTTGTTGCCATCCGTTTCTGCTTGGTCTGGTGCTGAAACAGTAGAGATAGTAACAGTAATGCTAATATCGGATATCGACATCAAACCCGAATTGTTATATTGGTGCATCTCTAATCCAAAATAAGACATGGCGACCAAAACAATGAATTAAACTGATATAAGAACCACACAACTAAAACCGTAAATGAAATGGATTATGATGTCTGCGTGAACAAAATTTCCCTTCAAAAAATATTGAACATCAGAATGGAAATTATTGAACTCATCTTGATTTTTCATGCGATTAATAAGCAAATGTGCAAATATACGGATCGGAGTATGTTTTCACCCTGTTTAGTAAATCGTAACTGCAGATGAAATCCAGTTATGTTTTTGTTTTTGTTTGTTTTTTGAAGGACAACAAAGCGATGAACATGTTCGGCATGGACCACATGTTGAAAGACGGTTGGAGCGGCTTCTACACTCAGGGCTACATGTACTTTGAGAACTGCTCCTACCTTTTCACCCCGAAGGTAAAAGCTGACAAAACGTATTCGCTTTCGGTAACACCTGCGGTACCTGAACACGTTTGAAAAAAATGGGGTTTTTTTGCAGGTTTATTTCCCAGACTTCAACCCCTATCAGCCACTGTCCAGTCCAAAGGTGATTGATTTCATTGGTCTGAAAGCTCCGACGTCGTTTAACACGGCCGCACGGTTTTATTGGTGTTCTTTGTTTATTGTAACTTTGTCTTTCAGAGTGATCCATCAAATCAGACCTTTACTTGGCCTGAAAAACCGGTGAGGAATCCTTTTATTACATTTAACTAAATTGTACAAAGTAACTGCGTTAAACCATATTTTCAATTTTACTGATACTTATTGATACTGTTGTGGTATAAATAGTTGAGAAAATAAAAATAAGGTCTTTTTTTAACATCAATAGTTGACATTTATTGAGACAACAATAAATCATAATTCTTATCAAAATACAATAAATGCCCAACCATACATCAAACCAAAATTTAGTAGTTGAAAACTTAAAGATGCACGATATATTGGTATTGGTATCTGTATTGGTCGATTTTAGTAACTTTTTTATCATATCGGTATTGGTGATATGATAGTGATGCAGCACAGGATTATGGGAAGCAATGTGGTGGTGAGGACACCACCACATTGGAAATGTATATATAGTAAATATAAAAATACTATTATAGCTGCTGGCCGGTAACATTATCGGCCATAGCAGCAGAATATTGCATATCGATATCGGCATCGGCGCAAATGTTCAAAATGGTGCTTCCCTTAATAAGCTGAACTTTTTTTTTTTTTTTTTATAAAAATCCTAGCTTTATGTTTCACATTTCTGAAATCCAGATGTGGCTGCACATCGATTTCGGCCCAGATTTTCAAATCGGTGCACCCTTTAAATAAACAGAATTTTTTTTTATGTTTTTCAAATTAAAATTGTGCCCTTGTGTTTCAAAATTCTCAAATCTGGAAAGATTTTTGCTCATTTTCACTGACGAGGCTAAGTGATGTTTTCCAGGAAATCAGCGCGGTGGCCAAAGCCTGGGTGGACGGGCCCTACCTGTTCATAGTGAAGGTGCAGCCTGTGGCTCGCAGCTTGGAGATAGAAGACATCTTATCAGAGCAGCTCAACTTTGCTTTCACAAGTGAGGGCCAAACTTTATTTGTAAAACTTTTCTTTTTAGAAAATTTCCTTCTAAAATCAGCTTTTAAATATCACCAGTGACCGATTTCCTTTTAACTCCTCAGTGAAAGTGGAGATGAAAGGACCACATGACTACTCGTCCCCAGCAGACTGGCCTCTGATGATCGTACGCATCTTTATTTCCTGAAGGATAACTCACCTTCTTTTTCTTTATTAGTGCTGCACCTCATTCGGTTGCTGTTTGCATGGCCTCAAAGTGAAGCTGCGTGCGTTTCTCTCCCAGTTCTTCATGGTGATGTGCATCGTGTACGTTCTGTTCGGGGCGCTCTGGCTCTTCTGGTGCGTCTGTTACTGGAGGGATCTGCTGCGGATCCAGTACTGGATCGGCGCCGTCATCATCCTCGGCATGCTGGAGAAAGCCGTCTTCTACTCCGAATACCAGAGCATCCGCTACAAAGGAGACTACGGTCGGACATGTTTGCTCGGGTCTGGGCGTGTTTGTTTTTCCATTTCCCCCCCACCCCAAGTCCGTCTTGTTGCATTTTGGTTTCTGTTTTTGCAGTCCTGGGAGCTGTGATTTTTGCCGAGCTGCTCTCTGCGCTCAAACGATCCCTGGCTCGAATCCTGGTTCTCATAGTCAGTCTTGGTTATGGCATAGTCAGGTGTGTCAGCTGCTGTGAAAGATAAAAATCTAGGAGCCCGGCGCATGAACTGCGGCTGAATAATCCCTGTTTCTCCCTGCGGTGCAGACCACGGCTGGGTACCACGGTGCACCGCCTGGCGGCCGTTGGACTCCTCTACCTCCTCTTCTCCTCTGTAGACGGAGTGCTCAGAGTGACGGGCGTAAGTAACCAACTTTCTATATGAGACATTTTTAAGCAAGCAGTTCGTCGTGACAGTATTCATGTCCCTAGACCTTTTCCAAAATGTGCCACTTTACAACCACAGAGTGCAAAAAATGAAATGTGTATATATGTTTTTACCTCTGATACTCCTAAATATAACTTAGTGTAATCAACTACATTCAGAACTCGCCTAATTAATAGTCGATGTTCGTTTTATTCTCGGTAAAAATCCAGGTATGAAGACATTAGTGACCAAAGAAACAAGCTAAACCTCTGCTTGATGTTAAACCTGTCGCCCAATCACATCTCATCACTACAACTTGTACAGAAAAACCAGCATAGAAAGTAATATAAACTCTTTTACAGTGGGACTTGATAATAAAAGAAATCTAACTTTGGGGTGTATTAAATCGAAAACTATATATTGACAAAATAAGCAACTTTTCAGAGTCTTTTTTTGCTACTAAATTATTAAATAAGTAGAAATATGAGCATAACAACAAAGATATTGATTCTTTTCAATCTGTTATTTAGGTCATTCCACCATCAGATTGGGGCAAAGTGCTATTAGACCAATTCAGCTTTCAGCCATTCATGAAACGTCTTTGAAAAAAGAAAATCCTTTAGAGAAGTGGACTGTGGACGGTAACATTAGAGTTGAGGACGTGGCTTGTTTAGTATTCAGATGCTACTTCAGGCCTGAATAGGTTCGCTGATACGCTAACTTTTTTTATTTTTAGCACAACCTGAACATAGCAGTCTTTTTCAGTTCCCATCAAATCGTTATTTTGAGGCGATGGTTAACCCTCAGTTTGCTAAGAGAAGCAGTTTTATCGTCTGTCGATGTTGTTTGTGCGTCAGATTTACCTAAAAACCTTCAATTTCCTCAAAAGCCGACAGTGCGCCTTATAATCCGATGCGCCTTATATATGGACCAATATTGAGCCACAACAGGTCTAGCAACTACGGTAAGCAGCCGCCGACTTCATTTTCGCCTGTGGAAGAAGAAGCGCGCGGTGCATGCTGGGATAGTTGTCAGAACGCTGGTTTGTTAATAAAGTTTGACTGGCCTATCTCCCTACCGACCATCTAGAATCAGGTCGTCTGCAGGTCATTTAGCACCACGTTCTACAAGAACAGGCTGTGCGCGAACGGAGAATGGCGACCATCGTCCGGCCACGCCCCGGCCCAGTCGCAGAAGGATCTCCTCGCCGACCGGAGTCGGACTGTTTTGTTGACATTCTTTATGTCAACAAAGTGGCTTTAGACATTCACCCGGGGTGCTTCAGGGTGTGCTTCGACTAGGGTTACCAAGGGACCAGCCCTTATACATTTAAAGAGAGACAGAGACTGCGGCGGCAGCGTGTCGGTTGGTCTGTGTTACCCAGAAAGCAGTTGGGCACAATATCGCAACACCAACACCGTGAGTGAAACAATGACTGGGGCAGCCTACTTTATAAAGTACTCGGGGACCAATGCTTTATTATTACACATCTACATTTGTAGATTACGTAACAATTCGCGTCCCGTATAGGTGACGCCTCATAATGCGGTGCGCCTTATATATAAAAAACGTTTTAAAGTAGGGCATTCATTGAAGGTGTGCCTTATAATCCGGTGCACCTTATAGTGCGGAAAATACGGTACAGGCGTACCAGAAATGCGTGAGTGCAAACGTTCTGGCCCAAAAAATGGATTAAGAAGATTTAACAAGTAAAAATCTGTGATATTGTAACTCAAAAGAAATGATTAAAAGTCCCGGTGCTACTCTTTTATAAAGAAAACTTTAAATTTAAAACCACAAGTATAAGACCCAATCACTCCATTATGTGTGCATAAAGGACCATAAATAAAGCCTGAATACAGTAAACAGTACGGTCTAAATTTCAACATTAAAGAAACATTTTAAAGTAACTAAGTCTCATGTTGAGTAACTTATCATGGTCGCCACCTCTAGGTGGCAGAGTAACCTGTTCAATTCTACAAAACAGCAGTGAGGAAACAAAATGAGGATCTTTAAATGCACCTCAACAGGACAGTCTGGATCACTTCTGACAGATGTAAAGTGGCCGTTTGGCTAATTTTGACATATTTTTACATTAGTTTTTTTTTTTTTAAATTAGAATGCACTGTTCCTTTTAATTAAAGATGAAAACAAGAATATCAATGATAAATCTTCTACCACTGTGAGGATGGAAGAAATGAATATTAATATAAATGTAAACCCCCTTAAAAATGTTTTATTTGTAAAACTTTCCTTCTCATTTTTATTTATGCACTACTTTGTCACATAAAATCTTATTAAAATACATTAAGAGTTGTGGCTGTAATGTTTGAAAATGTAAAATAGTTATGACTGAACATGAGTACTTTTAGCTTACAGATTAGTCATAATCTATAAGCTAAAACTATTTTCCTCCTGTTCAGAGAAACGCTCCGTTGATCGTCTTTTCTGTCATCTCGTTCCTCCAGGGTTTCTATGGAACCGTCGCCCTTGTGGCTAATCTCAGCCTCTCTCTCATCGACTCGTTTGTCATGTGGTGGATATCCTTTTTTTTTATTTTTGTTTGTTTCACTCAAGTGGGCTTGCTCAAGTCCAATCTGGGACTCCCAGCAGTGTTCTGTACCCTGTATAAGTATTGTTTTCCCATCTGTGCTCACGAGGTTCTCCTTAATCTGCCTCTACATTTTCATCAGCTTGTCACAAACCACTCGCCTCCTGAAGCTCCGCAGAAATTTGGTCAAGCTGTCTTTATATCAGCACTTTACCAACACGCTCATCTTCTTCGTTGTTGGTGAGTTGAAGCCGGTCTGGAAGAAGGAAACTAAAACTCAAAAGCTACATGAGTTAATAGCAAAATGATTCATCTTTAGCTTCTGTTTGTGTATCTGTATGAGTGAAATTGTTGTATATTTTTTTATATTGTGAAAGAAGAAAACAGAATTTAGAAAAATAGTAGATTTTGCTAGCAAGCTACCTGGCTAGCTACTTAGCTTTCTTGCTATCTAGATATCTAGCTGGACATCAAGTTAGCTAGCTAGCTTGCTAGCTAAATCAATACAGATAGAGCCAGATTGATAGATCTAACTCCATATAGATAACTACATTTAGATAGCTAGGTCAGGCTAAATGTAGATAGATTGATCTTGAGCTATATATCTGGACACCTAGATGTAGATTGATAGATCTAGACAGATGGTTTTAGAAAGATCCATTGTTGTTCTGACTGCTGTTGCTCTGTAGGCAGGCTGCCATTACGCTGGCGCTGTAGACATGTGGTTATTTAAGGCACAGCAGAGGGAAGTGATGAGTTAGAGGTTGGTCAGGCTCAGAAAGTCCCATAATTCAGTTAGAAAAACTAAACAGTAGCTCAGAAATGCTGCTGAAGGATCTTAATCTGTAAAACCTCACCAGACATTTTGAACTCTTTAATCTTGTAATTCTAATTCAAGCCATATTTCATCCATTATAATCAAACTCTGTGAGTGCAAACCCTCCACCATAACGAGCTCTGATGTGAGCTGGCCTTTAGGTTTCTGCAGCGCTCTGGTAAAACAGTAGCAGATCAGACCAGATCATGCCTCTGCCATTATGTCCATCACCGTCTTTTACAGCAGTGCAGCTGTCATGGAGTGGATGGTAATAAAGTGAAAGCTGCACAGGCTGAAACTGTGAATAATGGAGGAAATGAAAAGCTCATGTTTCAAATTGTGTCCACAGTTTCCATCATATTCATCATCTGGACCACCAAGGTGTTCAGGCTGGTCGACTGTCAGAGGGTCGGTTTCTGTTTCTGTTCTCTTCTGACTCAGATAAATTCTGTCTAGTTTGTGGAGAGGAGAACGTGAAGCTACTTTCCTTTGCGCTCTGTGTCGACTCTCTCCCTTGTAGGGCTGGCGGGACTTGTGGGTAGACGATGCGTTCTGGCGCCTCCTGTTCTCCACTATGCTGCTGGTCATCATGGTGCTGCTGCGACCCTCTGTTAACAGCCAGAGGTTAGAGAGACTGGGGAAGAACGGAAATTAATTGTAATTACTGAGCTGAGAGCTGAATTTATCCTGGGTTGTGTTTTTATCCCCAGGTTCTCTCATTCCCCTCTTATTGACGAAGACGATGAAGAAGATGAAGCCAAGGAGCCGATGATGAACGAAGCTTTTGGTAAGATGTGCTTGTGTTTTTTATCAGGATGATAAAGTGACTTGCATCAGTATTTATAGTCCTCTGTGAAAATTTCCCCCCACTTGAACAGTTTTATCTCTAATTCAAACTTCTGCTCTACTGACGGGTTGCCATTTTTTTAAACGAATCGAACACACCGAATTCTGCAGCACATCTACATGTTTGGATTGTCAAAGTCAAGCTAGCGTATCTGACCTACTTCACTCTTGCTATTTTTTGAAATTCAAACTTTTTTCTGACCTGTGAAATGTGATACCCTTTGACCTTATCTTGTAGTTGTCATAGTGTTGACAATTAGCAGCAAAGCACTGCGTCCCTTTTTCTTTTATATATACATATAAATCACATGTACATTTCAGATTTAGCGCGTCGTGATGACAACTTGACAGCTAAAACCTATGGTTGTCGTCGTTGGCAAGACCTTGAGGGTGATGTCACGTTGCAATGTGTCTATAGCATTAACGTACATCCAGTGTTGTAGTTATAATGTAAGGTAAATCACGTCTGTCTGTGTATGACCTCAGCTTTTCTTATTTGTACATCCAGAAGGAATGAAGATGCGGGGCACGAAACCTGATGCTAACGGCTCCCAGAAACTTCTGAATAAAGAGGTAAACGCTGTGGTTCTGTTATCTTTATGTTCTTCAAGCATTAGTTTGTTTAAAATGTTTTTTTTTCTTTTTCAGGATGAAGACCTGAAATGGGTAGAAGAGAACATTCCTACCTCCGTTGCTGATGTGTAAGTCTTTTCATTTTGGCATGAATTCCACAGAAAATGTTTGGGCATTCAAACAGTTGCAAAATATTGCTGGCACGCTTAAATAGCAACATGCTAACACTCTCGTCTTCTTTCCCCTTCATTCAGAGCTCTCCCTGTTATGCTGGATGAGGAAGAGGTAAGGTCTTCCTCTTTCCCCCTCGTGCCGATCCCATGATTCTAGTCACAGTTTCCACTATTTAAAGACCTCCAGCCATTGACCTTTAATTTGCCCTTTATCTCAAAGTCACGCTGACGCTTGCACATAAATCTCTTGTGCTTTTCTTCTAGGAAATCCTGAAAACTAAGATGGAGCGATCTAAAATGGAGTAGAGGGAAAGGCAAGAAGAAAACGAAGCAGCAATGAATGAAATTATAGAAATGTCATCACCAAAAAGAACGTGGAAGAACATTTTCTTAGATTTTATTTTCTTTCTTTTTATTTTTACACAAGTTGTGTTAAGCTCAGAAGTGTAAATAGTGTTAGAACGAGGAGATGATGTATAACAGAACATTTCTATTTGTTTCACCTCGGTGTCTTCACTGTCAGCTAAGCTAAAGCACATAATTTCCACGTTAAATAAGATTCTGAAACCTATTCCCGTGATATTTGAATTAGTACCATGTGAAACTAAGGCGGATATGACTGATGATAAAATCTTCTGGGATTAGTTCCATCCAACCACTTCTTACTAAAGGAGTTCAGCCAACCAGAACATGCTGAAGTATGAAAATGTCACATAGCGCTGAAAACAGGAGGATATTGTTGTTGAAGTCAGTTCTAACACTTAAACAGAAAGTGCTGACTCTTATTTGAAATCGTTTTCAGAATGTATTTCTTAAGTGATCATATGAAAGTGGGGAAAATATTAGTGTTTTAATTGGTGTATCAAAGATAATGGTGCGTAACTGCCACAAAATCACATTAAATTAAAAATGATTTCCTTTGCTGCTGTTTTTAGTTTTACTTGCTCAATAATAAATTTGTTTTTAAAAATCTGTATGTTTAAAGATCCAAAACATGAAAAGAGGCTTCAAACTATCGCGTTATTAAAAGAAAAATTCACATTTTCCAAATTTCTGTGATCATCAGTTGCTTTTACCACTCTTGGCTTGTAGTGAGGGGCCGAACAAAATCGTTGTCAAGGGCAGCAAATGGCCCCCGGCCCACAAGTTGGACACCCCTGATTTAAAATCATTTTACAAAGAGGTCAAAAGTTCAGTTTTGGTCTCATCTGACTAGATCGCCTCGTTCCACGTGTTTCCTCTCTTCCATGCACAGACTTACGGCAAACTGCAAGCAGAAGCTCTTATGACTTCCTTTCAACGCTGGCTTTCTTCTTGCCTTAAAGGTCACATTTGTGGAGTTCACGACTAATCGTCACCCTGCCGACACATTCTGTCTGCTGTGCTCTTGGTCGTCATCATTCTGTTTGCTCACTTATGTGTTTTAATCCCTGAGGCCTTCACAGAACAACTGGAATTATATCGAGATTAATTACATTTACTGCATAGGTGATTTTATTTAGGGATATACGAGTAAAAGGGGCCGACTACAAATGCATGCCATACTTTCGGAAATCTCTCATCTGTATATTTGAGGGGTACAGACACTTTTCCCAGGCAGTGTTTTTAAACAGTGTACATTTTCTCAGATTATTTGTATCCAGATTAGCTCAAGAAGCTGCAATTTTGTTTTTACATTTCCTTTATTACTTACATGTGTAAAGTAATGTATGGATATATTTTATGGAAGGCCAAATTCTGTTGCTGTTGACATTAAACAAGTGTTTCAGCTGCGTTCAATGTGGCAGCCAGTAAATCTCACCCCTCATATGGGCCTACGTTTCTGACACACATGATTTACAGCATGTATCTTAGAGGATAATTTCACTAATTGGATAAATGCTTAATTTAGCACCTCACCCCAATTCAGACATTAATTAATAAAAAATTTAAAAAAAATCAGAAAATTAGTGAATAGTTACTGTTAGAATTGTTTACAGCTTTACCCATCACACTGCAAATATGGTTTTATCTCCCTCAATTTATGAAAATATGTGTAGATATTCTGGAATCCTTGTGTTCTGGTTTTATAAAGATTTAAGTCTTGTTAAGAATATTTTAATTGGAAATATTTGACAGTCTTTAAAGACTTGGATCTGTTGTGAAGCTTTTTTGCATATGTTCTGCAGAGAAACTTTATATTAAACGACCATAAAAATATGATTTTGTGTGTGTGTGTTTTTTTTTTTTTTTGCACTTCGTGAACGGTAAACTAATATCTGTATTTTCTCACAGACTTTATTCACTACAGTCTAAGTACATCCATTATTGAATACACAAACGTGTCCATTTAGTTGTCTCGCCATCCATTAATTTATTTGTCCATCCAATAATTGGTCCGTTTTTTTCTCCATCCTAACACGCATGCGTACTGACGACTTCTACACTTTTATTGTCTTGTCATATTTGTCAAGTTGTTTTCCAACCAACCAAATATCTTTTTAAAACCATTAATCTTTTCCTTTTTTCATTTTTTTTGTAGGACCAACTTGCCGTAGTAAAATTATTCGTCATAAATTCACAGTTAGCTATTGTATTAAACTTTAAAATGGGCATGACAAGAGTCCAGATATTTAAGTCTGCAAAAGCATGGAAACGTCTGAGACCCCTGAGTCCACATCCGCTATTTAGATGATTTGTTTCTAGTTGCAGGGTCATTTAATGTCAAATTATGTTTTCTGTATTGTTTTTTTTTTTTTACAGTGTACTAAGAAGAGAAGAATTTTCATTCCTACCAGTAGTACATTTAAAATGTCAATAATTTAATTTAATGTAGAAGCTTTTGAATAATTTTCTTGCTGTCCATTAGTTGCGGTGGAGGGGAAATAAAAGCCACTGCACCTTTAATTCGGTCCTCGTGAGTTCAGTCACGTGTCTGTCAAACGCTCGCGCAGCTGTCAACAGTCAGGAAGCAGCGAGAAGCAACAGTGGAAGTAAAAACTAAGCTGCTACTCAGTTTTTTGCGGCTATTATTGGGTGTATGTTTTCACCTGCGGCTACATTGGGACTTATGGAAAGATGGCGGCCTCGACTCGCTTTTCAGTAGACCGCCAGTGAAAGAAAACAATGTTTACCACTAGCTGTTGTTTGCTAACTTCTAAGCTAGCTCGCTAACAGTCAGCTGTTGTTATGGTATGGTCGGGGCGATAGCCGGCTATTAGCCCAAGTGTTCCGTTGTCATATTTGTCCAAAATACCAGGATTTACCAGACTGCAATTTCTACGGTCACTCTGGACGCATGGAACTGGTCGGCCGGCGTTTAATGGCGACTTAAAAAGCTGCATCACCCTGACAGACTCGTCAGCTGTTGTCTGGCAATTTATCCAGCAGAAACATTGTGTAATAGAACCAGCAAAAGTGCTTCAAGATGCATGACGCGTATGAGCCAGTGCCTATTTTAGAGAAGCTTCCTCTTCAGATCGACTGCCTTGCGGCTTGGGGTGAGTATCTTACAGAGGGTTATTGTCCCTCCGTGTGTTTACTGTCCTGCTGTCCCGAGTGTCCCCCAGATCTGGAGTGTCTCAGCTAACATCTCTAAGACTGGGATGGATGGCACAGCAGGGATACAAAATCTGGGAAAGGAGTGAGAAATATAAAAAACCTCTAAAAACATTTTTTTTATAATAAAAAATATATTATGCCATATACTTTTTTGTTGTTGATATAAAGCAAAAGTTGGAAAAGTAAAAAAAAAACAGTTTTAAACTACTAAAGCAACTACTAACAAGTTAAAATATTTAAACAATAATAATTTTCACTCATAAAAAGAAAAGGGGGAAATGAATTTTTCCATGTGTGCCTGGATACTTAACTTTGGATGAGACGATTTGTTCCAGCATAATGTCTGACCCTGTAATTGTAAAACTCTTTTTCTGTCCTTGCTAATATACACAAAACATTTTTGGCACAAAATAAAAATAAAAAAATTGGCGTTGATTTTAAGCGCTGTTGTAAAGTTAGTTTCCTATTAAACTGTTATGCTTAATTTTGTTGTTTTGCATTGTGATATACGTTTTATTTGAAGATATTTCCACCAACAGTTTAACTTTGTTTTAATCCTGTTTCCGTCACACAGGTCAACTTATGGATGCACTCAAAATGTCATGCAAGCCTCTTCCGATTTCATTCTGCTCTAAATCCTGCAACTATTACATAAAAAAAATAAATCAAAACATGTCTTATTTTTTGCTCTATAACTTAAAAAAAACACAGAAGAAAAAAAAAACATGGATCCACTTTTCGTAGATTGACTTTCTGTATTAAAAAGGTAACTCATTATGTTTCAAACTTCTTCCCTGTGTTTATCCCTGCAGAGGATTGGCTGCTTGTTGGCACAAAACCAGGACATCTTCTCCTGTACAGAATCAAGAAGGATGCAGGTAAAACAGACTGAGTGTTGGAGGTTTACTTTTGATATACATTTTTTAAAGTGTTTGTGGAACATTTACGTAATTTATTTTCTCCTCAGCCACCAACCGGTTCGAGGTGACTTTGGAAAAGTCTAATAAGAACTTCTCCAAGAAAATTCAACAGGTAGGATCAAACTGGGAACAATTTCAGAACAAATCAGTTGTTTTGTTTGTGAGGAAGCATTTAGACCTCTTCCTGCTTGGGTGTGTTGTTCTACATGAATCTTTTTTTAATGATCTGTGGTTTGTTGAGTTCAATTTAAAAAGCATTTAAACATAATTATTGTGTTTCTTCTTTCTCCAGCTCTACGTCGTTTCTCAGTATAAAATTCTCGTCAGTCTTTTGGGTAAGTTTTGGCGTCCCATTTATCTTCCATTTATTCATCATAATTGCTTATTGATTTAAAAATAATCTCTGAATACTTGAGATTAAAACCGGTGTGTGCACGGCTCCAGACTAACTTTTTGCAGCTTTGCACTTAACTTTTTTGTTTAGCTTCACTGCCACAACTTTAAGGTGCAACAATATGTTTTTACAGTTTCTTTACCACCACATTACACATCTAACGGTAAAATTTTGTTTAATTTCCAACACAAACATGAAAATTGTTATTATTAAAGGCACCAGTGCAACCAAAAAAAAAAAAAAAGTTTTTCTTTTTGCTTTTTTCTTTGGATGTGCAACAAAACTGTTTGCACTATGGAGCCCTGTTATCCACACTGGATACTTTTTATATCAAGACAAGTTGATTAAATCTCCTTCGTGTCTTCTAGAGAACAACATCCACGTCCATGACCTCCTGACCTTTCAGCAGATCACTGTGGTGCCTAAAGCCAAAGGAGCCACACTGTTTGCGTGTGACCTGCAGGTCAGTTAAAGTCTCCCTGGCTTCAACTCTTAACCACAAAAAACCTCCAGCAAATTTTAGCTCCGTCTGTCACTTTTTAATACCACTACCATTATCAACTAGTAATGATGATAAATAAAAAAAAATAAATGAAAATCCTCAAAAATGTTTTTTATAGTCTAAATATAACTTGATTACAGGACAAAAAGCTCTTAGGTTGAAACTTTTTTCTCTATAGTTGAATTTTTATGTTTATTATAATGATTTGACCTTCTTCCTGAGTTTCTTCTTGAGTATTTCTTATTAGCAATATAGCTAAGTAAATTCAT
This sequence comes from Poecilia latipinna, assembly GCF_001443285.1. Taxonomy (NCBI): domain Eukaryota; kingdom Metazoa; phylum Chordata; class Actinopteri; order Cyprinodontiformes; family Poeciliidae; genus Poecilia; species Poecilia latipinna. Next base: position 323,258 of record NW_015113100.1, on the reverse strand, counting down.
GACTTGAGGATCTAAGCTATTGCCCAAGTCTTGTGCGGCTTAGTTATTGTTATTATCAAAGTACAGTACAAGCGTCATTTTATTTTATTTTTTCAATTAGTTGGTTTCTTGTAACACATGATGTAGCAGGTCGGAGATAAAATGTTGCAAAAGCAGCTGCATGCCAGAAACTGCATCTAAACTTTTTTTGTTTGTGCCATTAAAAACATAACTTCTGTGTTTTGTTGGGATTTTATGTTTTTTATTTTTTGTTTGTTTTTCTAGAGAACATTACTAAACAAACAGCATCATGATCATCAATTAACGCACATGGACCAGAGACGAAGTTATGCAAAAGCTCAAATCAGCGTTTGGTTATAAAACACTATAACTGGTTTTGAACATTTTTTGGGAGCGCTGTCAGAAATCAGAGTGTAGAAACTATTGCACACCTGAACGCATCACCTCCATAGTCAGCATGGTGGTGGCAGCATCATGCTGTAGAGGCGGGGACATGAAAGCAAACCAAAGCCGAATGGAGGAAAATACAGAGAAGTTCTAAATAAAATCCAGTTGGAGGCTCTAAAATATTGGAGACTGGAAAGGAGGTTCACTTACAGCAGGCCGACCCTAAACTCAGATGTGAGCCACACTTTTCAGAACTTTATTTGTATAAAGTTTAGAAACCTATGAATCATTTTTCTTCTATTTGTTAAATGTGTAACCGTCACTTGAAATCCTAATAACATACATTGCATTTTGTAAATCAGTTTAAGATCTACGAATACTCTTTCCACGACTACAAATTATTTTTTATTTGTTGGTGTTTTTTTTTTTTCTTTTTTTTTTTTTTTTTTTTTTTTTTTTTTTTTTTTTAAGGATTATTAGTTCATAGACGTCAGAGTAGTCAAAATGTTCTCAGTGTGTGTAGAACAGGAAATTTGAACACAGTAAACCGTGAATCCTTTGTGCCAACTGGGAACCTGAAAGCAGAACCGTTAGTGAGACACAAAATATGGAAACCACATAGCATTTATAACGCATTTCATAATTTGTTGAAATGAACTAATCCATCCAAAAAATTTTTACTGTTTCTATAAAATAACCATCATTTGTGGCTTTTTTAGTGTCAAATTAAACACTGTGTCTATATATTTTTTAAATCTTCAGCAAACGAGCTCTGGGGAGGAAAGCCTCCGCATGTGTGTGGCGGTGAAAAGGAAACTGCAGCTGTATTACTGGAAGGATAGAGAGTTCCATGAGCTGCAGGTAAATTAAATTACACCAAACCCGTGCGTGCGTGTGCGCGCAATGAAAGTCTACACTTTCCACACAGCCCTCTTTGACTTCACTGTATCCTGGCGTCTTGGTGTTTTTGTTTCCATTTCTCAGGGCGACTTGGGTGTGCCAGATGTTCCTAAGTCCATGGCCTGGTGTGAAAACTCCATCTGTGTCGGCTTCAAACGGGACTATTACCTCATTCGGGTCTGTTTTAGTGAAAAGCACCTCAGCAATTTGTCTTGTATAAGTGAAAGTAGTTCTCAGGAGAGTTGAAGACTTTGACTGAACATCCTGAGAAAACACTTTGATCTAAGCCAAGACATATGAAAAACCACAGCACTTCACCGAATACATTTGTATTTGAGGTGTTTAGCAATGGATAAGCTGATATTTGTCTTTCTTTCTCATCATATTTTTTGTTTTTTTATGGTGATTTTTGTAAGTCTAATCACACATTTGGACTCTGTTTGCTGTGATCCAGCTGGATGGCCGCGGCTCCATCAAGGAGCTCTTCCCCACTGGGAAACAGTTGGAGCCTCTAGTTGCCCCGCTGGCTGATGGGAAGGTGGCTGTTGGGCAGGACGACCTCACCGTGGTGCTTAACGAAGAAGGAGTTTGCACCCAGAAGTGCGCCCTGAACTGGACCGATATCCCCATCGCCATGGGTAAGGAGTTATTCCCCAGCATTGACATGTTTGACTTTAATGAGAAGAGACAGCAAAAGGCGAAGTGACGCACAAGCGACAACCACATAGATCTCTTTTTTTGAGATCTATGTGGGTTAAATAAGAAATGAAAACTACAAAAAAAGCTTTACATAAATGAACTGCAACTACCAAACAGCAGCTACGAAATAAAAAGTGGATGAATACAAATGTATTCCTCACTTTTCAGGTTTTGCTTTGCAAAAATATTTGAAAGCCATGTGTAGGCCTGTCACAATAAGAAGTTTTACTGGACAATAAATTGTCCCAGAAATTATTGCGATAAACGATATTGTTGTTTTTGAGACCAGTTTCAGGTAACATGAAGGTAATGACTTAATAATGCAAGAACAAATCCTCAAACATCATCAAGCTTTAAATTCTTACCAAGATTTAACGCGAAACAAGAAGACATTTTAAATATCCCAAGTAATTAAACAAAAACAACAGAAATAACAAATATAGTGAATTATGAAGTCAGTGTAAGCACAATTGTTCTTTGAAACGAGGATTAGTTGAAATCACACTACATGTACTTGCAGTGTCCTAAAGAAGCGTATTACAAATGGAAAAGTTTTTCAAGAGCAGTATTTGTGTTTGTGGGACCATTATTGCTGTGGCACACAGTTAGTCATACAGTTACTTAAAAAAAGAAGCAGTAAATAGTTCTATCACTTTTATCGTTATCACAATATTAGCACAAAATATTGTGACCAAACTTTAAGAACATTTTGCCCAGACTTAAATTCCTGCTGTTGAACTTTAATCAGCTCATAATAATGATTTTTTTAAAATCCAGCATTTTTGATAATACTTAATAATTTTTGAGCAATTTTCTACAAGGTAATTTTATTTTTTAACTCATCCAATGGCAAGTTTGATGACTTGCTCTTTATAGTCAAGTAATACTTGAGCCCAGACAGAATTGCTCAAGTTTTACCCTTTTCTCTGTTTGCTGTAATCCAGCTGTCTTTTATATGTTACAACCATTTTTTTGGCTTCCATGTGTCGGAGAATGAAGCGTTTACCTCATGAGTAGTTCACCATGGGTCCATGATGAGCTCTGTAGTGGTTTAAGATGCTGTGCGTTTCTGTTCTCGCCGGAATACAGAAGGGAAAAACAACAAGAGGAAATGAAGCCTCCAAGCGCTGGTTTTATGCAGCTTTCAATTTCCTCTTCCTCAAACTGCGAACAGAGCGGAGCTGGAAGGCAGAGGCGACATGAGCTGCACCGTTTTAGATCCGTTTAAACGGACCGTCCTCAACCGCTTAACAATAAAGGGAAAGCTGGAGGTTTTTTTTGTTTTGTTTGGGGTTTTTTCTCCCAGGGTGAATCGTGTGCCACATATCTACCAAAAACTGTTGCCTTTTAGTTGGATTTGCAGATGAATTGGCCTCACTGATTCTGAATTTCCGTAAAGAGTTTCCTTTTCCTAGTTGTTCCAACTAGAGATGCGTTGATCCGTTTCATTCATTCTTAACATCCCAGCTGTTCTGTGTTTCTTTGAGAGTTTCTAGTTTTTTAAAATCTTGTTGTGCTTTGTTTGTGCACAAAGACATTAAAATAAATTCTACTTCTTATATTATCTACTCAGTCTAACTCTATGCTTTGTGTTCTGAGCGACGTCATGATTTATCTATTTTACGTTATATTTTGAGTTCTTATTTGCACTTTCTGACAATTTCAAAAGTTTGTTGCAGTTCATTTTTCCATGTTTGACCAAGGTGGTCAACCTATTGTTTTTATTAGCTTATTATTTATTTTACATTAGTTGTTATACTCCTAACTGCACTGACTGGACAAAACAAAAGTTGTGTTGTGAAGCTACTAAATGTGCAATAAATTATGCATTTATTTTGAATACATTTATAATTCAGTAGATTTAGGTTTGAGTTTAAAAAAAATAAACATATTGATCAGATCGGTATTGGCCAATACGTAACCTCAGATATCGGTATCGGAAGTGAAGAAAGTGGATCGGTGTGTCCTTAGTTTCTGGTCCATTAAAGTCTGTTTCATTTAGGCTTGGTCACAAACTTTCTTGTAATAATCCTGTTTTTCCTTTTAAGCTGAAAAAAAAAAAAACAGCGTAATGCAAACGAATAAATATATATATATATTTTTTTTTATCTCTGCAGAGCACCAGCCTCCCTACATCATTGCGGTCCTCCCTCGATATGTGGAGATACGGACCTTAGAGCCACGGCTGCTGGTGCAGAATGTGGAGCTGCAAAGGCCGCGCTTCATCGCCTCAGCAGGGTGAGACGGACTTCACAGTCGTAAACGAAAACCAGAAAATAAAAGTGTGGGGGGGGGAAGCAAAAAACGATGTTGTTTACTTTGATGTAGAACACTGACCTTTTTGTAAAAATCTGTTTTCAAGTAAAAGTTCTGACTTTTGTGTTTCTCTGCTACGGAAAATAAATCTGTTTTGCTAGACTCTCATAAAAGCTTTTAAGTCAACCACATTTTATTCTTGAGGATCACAATTTAGAGGCTGCAATTATTAGAAACAAAAAGGACTGAGTCAGTGTTTTTTTTTCTCCTTTTCACCAATTTGTTGCCCAATTCCAGACATTCATGTTACCATTTCATCCCTTTTTACTCCAGTAACTCGAGTTAAATTTATTTGTATGTGACCGTTCAAATGCAGGATAATATCAAGATTTATACAGAAAAAAGAAACTAAAACAAACAGGAACGATGCATCAAAAAGTCAAGAAAAGCATAAACAAATAAGATGTAATGACATAAAAGAAAAAAACATGCCCAGTATTTAAGTAGCCTTTGGCTTCTCCATGTAAGCTGTCATGTTTCCAGTACTGATTAAAAGGAATCAAAAGTTTCTGGTTTCATCTCAGGTGTTGAGGCGCTCGCTTCCAGAGCAGAGCGCTGCAGAAACGACGTGTTGCCTCATATTTACGTCTCATGCTGGTTTCACTGAGCAGGCAGGACTCTGATGACCTGAGGCTGCTTCTGCACATGGTTCCTACCTACTATTGGATGCACATGAACCCAAAACTATTCAGCTCTATTCAGATACAGTTCAATTTGACTGTACATTTTCTAAAAAAAACCAACAAAAATTGTAGTTGTTGATATTGCTTGTATCTTTCTCAGTTTCCATTTGTTCGGTCCCTGACCAAAAAGAAAACCTTTATAATTGACTTCTGCATGTAGGATTTATTTATTGGAGTCGTATAATTTCATTGCCCCTCAGAGTATAAATAGAAAACAACTTTAAATTCTGAGTTTTATTCTTCGGGGTACATAATGTCCTGTTGTGTGTGTGTGTGTGTGTGTGTGTGTGTGTGTGTGTGTGTGTGTGTGTATATATATATATTTTTTTTTTTTCTTTTATGATCAGTTAGAAATACAAACGAGGGCTCAAATTTTATACCTGAAGAATAAAAAAAAAACAAAAAAAACTGCAAAGGTAGGAAGAGGGGAAAGGACAAAATGACATGCAGCCCACAAAAACTAACAAAATAAAACAGTCAAAAGTATATTTTGATAACCTTTAGTCTGCAATTTGTTTCTTTTTATATACAATGCGAGAACAATTTCATTTTGAGGGCTTTTCAAATCTTTGCTGCTGATGTTCTGTGTTTGTAGCTAAAACGCTTCCTCTTCCCTCCCAGGCCAAACATCGTGTACGTCGCCAGCAACCACTTCGTCTGGCGCCTGGTGCCGGTGTCGATCGCCAGCCAGATCCAGCAGCTTCTCCAGGACAAGCAGTTCGAGCTCGCTCTTCAGCTGGCGGTAAGCACGAGCCGCAGAGCTCGCGTTTTATTCCCCCGAGAAGTCAGCCTACCTGTAGCTTAAATGCAACATAAAATCACACCAGAAATCCGATTTTGATGAGGCGCAGCTGTAAAAACCGTTTCAGGAGGATTTGCTTGAGTCATCTTCTTGCATGTCGGTGCTCTTTACGCAACAAAATAACTAAAAATTTAGGGTGGATCACATTTCCTTTTATATCATTAATTTATTTTTTTTTCCTTTTTCAGAAAATGAAGGACGATTCAGACGGTGAAAAGAAGCAGCAGATTCATCACATCCAGAATCTTTACGCCTTCAACCTGTTTTGCCAGAAGAAGTTTGACGACTCCATGCAGGTGTTTGCTAAACTTGGTACAGGTACGAACGGGTCACACCTGGGTCAAACCGACGCAAAATACTGCAGCTGTGCTCATGTTCTGTCCAGTTTTATTTATACAGCAACCTCAGGCGCAATAATTACAACAGCATAGATATTTAAATGATAAAATAGGAAATAAAAATAAGTTCGACAAAATAACATTTAAAAAACGATAATGAAATTTTCAGTAAAATATCAAGAAAATCAACTCAAAAAATAAGCTTATAAAGTAGAATTTGGACTTATAAAATATCAGTGAACAGGATTGGGAAAGGGTTTGGATTAGAACTCACACAATGTCCATAAATAGCCGACTTAGAATTCTACAATTTAAATGGCTAATGCGTGTTTATGTTACGCCTGTGCATTTAAATAAATACAACAACAGCATCCCAGATCTTTGCGTAAAGTGGTGTAATTCTAAAGGGACTCTAATACACTGCATGTGGGAATGCAGACAAATCAATGCATTTTGGACAGAGGTGAAAGATAGAATTGAAAAAATTCTCCTAAAGCAAATTTCACTTGATCCTAAATTGTTCCTGTTGGCTTTATACCCTGAGAAGCAGAACTTTAGTAAAATAGAATGTGCTTTTATAGATATAAGCTCATTAGCTGCTAAAAAATTTATTGTTTTGGCTTGGAAAAATGTCTGCAGACCCAGCGGTTAAAGCAGATGGCATCTAATTTGGCACTAGAAAGAATAACATATATTAGGAAATCCAAACAGTATCTTTATGAGAGGATTTGGATGCCTTTCATTAATTTTATTAAGAACTTAGACTTGTCAGAGGGACTGTTTGAGTTTTGATTTGCCGGAACCTGCAGTGTGCTGTGCTGTATAGATGTGTACATCTACATGTATCCAGTTTGTAATCTGCTTGAATACCCCTGTTTTTGAGAAGCTGTTTCTTGTTTCTTGTTTTGTTTTTCTCTCCCATGTCTGTCATTTTTTTTTCTTTTTTTTTTCATTTCTCTGATTTGAGAAAGAATAATTACCGTCATGTAATGACCACAAAGAAAAGGTGTTCAGATAGTTACGTAATTGTATTTCCAAATTGAAAAATCTCAATAAAAATATTTTGGAAAAAAAAAAAAATCAAGAAAATCATAAAAACAAAGACATACTTAGTTTCAGTTGCAGCAATTTCCCAAAAACTTGAATCATTTACGTACTCGGTCTTTTCCCTTTATTTTTTTATTTGCTTATTTATGTTTTTTTCTGTCACAATTTTAACTTGAAAATGACCAAACACAAATTGGAAATTTTAAAGGATTGATTTTACTTTTGCTGAATCAGTTCTCGATGCATATTTGTAATTATTCTGTCATTTGTAATTATTTCATCACTGTTTCATATTTCTTATTGAAACAGTATTTTATGAGCTCACATGTAAGCGTCACATCTTCTCTGTAAACGTTTAACTAAAAATTAAAACCAAAACGCTGTAAATGGCTGATAATACAGGATTCTTGGCGGCGCCTTTTTTGCCCGTTGCATTAATGTGCTGTACATTTTTTTGAATACGCATTAAAATCTTGTCATTTTCTATATTTGTTTGTGTGGCCGGCAGATCCCACGCATGTGATCGGACTTTACCCGGACCTGCTCCCATCAGACTACCGCAAACAGCTGCATTACCCCAACCCTCTGCCCGGCTTGTCTGGGGCCGAGCTGGAGAAAGCTCATCTGGCTCTTATTGATTACCTCACCCAGGTGTGTGTTCATGACAAAAGACGTTAAAGAAAATGCTCCCCCCATGTGGAAACTCTTAAACATTGGGATAACGTAAATTGCGGTAGATTTAAAATAAAACGTTTTTGTTTGTTTTGGTTCTCACAGAAACGCAGCCATCTTGCCAAACAGCTGAACGACACCGGCCCGTCCACAACGTCTCCGCTCATGGAGGGAACTCCGACCATCAAGAGCCGCAAAAAACTCCTGCAGATCATCGACACCACGCTGCTCAAATGTTATCTGCACGTAAGACCAGAGTGACGTTTGTTAATTATTTGCTTATATCTCGTTATTTATTACATAGGGTTTTGAAAAACTCTTCAAATTATTTCACTTTTTGTCGCATTATGACCACAAACTTCAGCGTATGGTTTGTACATTTATATTAACAAATAAAAGTATAAAAAGTGTAGCGTACATTTGCACTCGGCACCTTTGAGTCGCACTTTAATAGAACCATCATTCACTTCAGTTACTGCTGATTTTATTTATTTTGTATTTTTTTGGAGATGTCCTGATCATCTTTATATCTACAGGTAGAGATTAGTTTCCATTCTTCTTTGTAAAATACCTTAAAGTCAGTCAGATCAAATGGAGGTAATGTTTTCAAGATTGGCTACAGATTCTGTATTGGGTTTAGGTCTGGACTTTGACTGGGCCATTAATCTTTAACTCTGGCTGCATGTTAAGGGCTTTGCTGATAAAAGATGCACGTTCACTCCAGCCTCACGTTTTCTGCCCCCTCAAAACAGATGTACCCCCACACCATGATGCTGCCATCACCAGGTTTCATTACGGTGGTGTGTTCAGAGTGATGTGCAGTGTCACTTTTTGTTCAGGTGTCACTTAAAAGCAGATGCACCTTCTAATTTTATTATTGCTGATTTCAATTTCCACTGATAATCTACCTGAAAACCATTTATTGAAGTCTTCACATTATGTACAACAAAACACAACCTCACTTTTAAATGCGCTATAAAACTGGAAGACACGTGCTGAAAATGACAACAAAAGAACTTTTTTGTGTTTTCGATTGTTTAACTTTTACGTATCTGATGAGGCGGAGGTCGTGCTGGTGTTCTGTACTGGAAGTGACGGACTCGGATTTATAAACGGTGTGTTTTGTTCGTCTGTTCCTTGCAGACCAACGTGGCCCTCGTCTCTCCGCTCCTTCGACTGGAGAACAACCACTGCCACATCGAGGAGAGTGAGTTCGTCCTGAAGAAGACCCAGAAGTACAGCGAGCTCATCATTCTCTACGAAAAGAAGGGCTTGCACCAGAAAGGTAGGCAGCTGTCGATGGATGCACCTTAACGGGTCAGATTGTCACAAAAATACGACTTTTTACATTTTTCTCGTCACTGTTAAAGAAAGTATTCCTTTATTTTATACCTCTGTTTAAGATGTTTTGCTGATGCTAGGAGGTCGCCTAAAATATTATGCGTTGAATTGTAGGATGAATGTAGCGTACGTCTCTGCAAAATTAAGATATAATTTTCTTTCTTGTGGACATTTGACTTCTTATAGCTTCTTTCTTCTCACCACTACTTCACGGAGTCCACGACTAATAGTTTCCCAGCGAACAGATTCTTACACACAATCTAATATCTTTATGACACAGGATTGTGATTGACAGTGCTAAGCCCCGCCTCCTGGCCCTGATTGGTTGTTTCTAGTTGGTGCTGGGAGAAGGCAGAAGAGCTCAGTGTTTTCACAGATTAACTGAATCGTATCATATTGTCACCACATGGTGACACTTTCAACAAATGCATAAAAAACACTTTCTATAGAAAATTACATAATGCAACTGTAACAAGTCTTGCCCCGAACAACCTGGTTCTTGCTGAGAGCGAATATTTATTTGTCAGAAAAACACTGAAACGCTTGACAGATTGCCATCACTGCAAAAACACAAAATCTGACCAAGTATTTTTGGTCCAGTTTCTAGAGAAAATATGTTAATACACTTGAAATGATGCAAAACTAGCTTAAAAGTAAAATTTCAGCAAGATGAAGAAGTTGATGAAAAAGTTCTAGTTCCATTGGCAGATTATTTATCTTATAACAAAATGTTTTTCTTATGTTGTGAGTGGAAAAATCCATCAATAGAACAAGTGGTTTTTTTGGGTTTTTTTTTTTTTTTTGGGGATCAATATTGAAGAATTATTTACTTAAAATAAGCTCTGACATCTTGCTGGAAAGTTACTTATGAGTTAGTTTTGTCTCATTTCAAGTGCACTGAGATATTTGCACTATAAACTAGACCAAAAATACTTTGTAAAATTGTTTTGTTTTTGCAGTAATAAAATGTTTTATGACTCACCAAATGGCTCTCCAGAAAGAACAAAGATGGGCCGATCAATACGGCTCTATTGTTCTCCCTTGGCTGATTAAAGTCCAGCTCTTTGATAAGTGTGCAGATCGAAATCACCATTTATGATTTGCACATTTAACAGATCGACTTTTTACGGTCCTGGTTTGCTTTGTCATTGTTTTAATGAAGGAAATAAAATGTGTTATTCAAATGTGAAAGTTACTCATGGAGCAGCGGATATGAGTCAGCTGAAATATAGCTGCTGTTGTCACAGTCTGAGTTGTTTGTGTTGTTTATTTGCCGCAGGCCTCAGCTTGACAGTATAAAAGCTGAACAAGTGATCTGCTTCATCATCCTCTTTTTTTTTTTTCTTTTCTTTGAAACTCGGGTTTTAAATTAGCGGTTTCAATGTCGGCCCTGCCCCGTATTTGTCAGCTGTCGTCTCATTTGGCTCCAGCTCCGATCGTTTCTTCGAATATCTTCGCTCAGAGTTGCACAATGCAGCCTTTGTAAGCCCAGTCGGTCCATTACGGAGAACATCGCCAGGCTCCGGTTAGCTGCTCCTAACAAAGCCGAATCCTTTGGGGTTTGGGAGTCAGCTCTGAGGCTACGTGGTCACCGCATAAATCACAGCGGTTTGCTCCCTGTGGTTTCTGGATTCTGCGGGCGCAGCTGGTCCTAATTGGCCTGCCCTGATTTATGCCTGTGATGTCACGCTGCTCAAGTTGACAAGGCGTGCGACAAACACGACTTCCCGCTGTGCCGTACAAACCACTAATCACGCGTTCCCTCCTGCTGTGCCGTCACTTGCCGCCATGTTCTTGTTCTCACTTTGTTTGCTCTGTTTCAGCATTGATGGTCCTGCTGGACCAATCCACCAAGGCCAATTCTCCTCTGAAAGGTCACGAGCGAACTGTACAGTACCTCCAACGACTGGGTGAGACTCGGCCGCATTGACTGGTTTAAAGGATTTAGACTTCCTGAACTTTTCCAATTGTTTTTCATGTTGCTTCTGCTCTCTTGGACACATTTTATTGGGATTTTATGTGATGGACATGAAGTATTGCAACATCAAGAAGTGGAGGGAAAATATCCAGATATTTTAGCCCATTTTTCTTTGAACAGCTAAACCTCAGTCTGGCGGAGGGCAGACATGAATTTTCAAGTGGATTTTTGAGTTTCATTTCATGAAAATGAAACTCAAAAAGGTTCATTTTGTCCTGCATGTTGTTTGTGTAATTCTTACCGATTTTCTTTTTCTTGTTTAAAAACAATGGTTGTTTCTTGCCTCACTTTCATAAAAGCCAGATTTGTGTGGGGAAACTAATTGTTTCTATTAGTTGATTCTTCCTAATTGGGTGACTTCAGAGCACAATCAATTGCTCTGCTAATTTATTTAGGGCTGTGAGAGTAAAGGGGGCACAATGTACTTTTCAGATCAGATGAAATCGCAATAAATGCTTTACTTGCAGTTTTAACGAGACAAAATGTTTAAAATATTTTTGCAAGGCATGTGTTTTTGTTTTTTTTTGTATGTTTGAACTGAATAGACTTTAGTTTTTAGTCCAGCAATGTTCATAATATATAATATGATTCACTTATTGTTGGTGTTTTTGTTATTGCTGTTAGTTTTGTTTTGTCTTTTTGGTGAGATGTGAAGACAAAAATATTATTCATCTACCGTAATTAAAATGAAATGCACTAAAATCAAGCTCATGTTATAAGATATGCATTTAATTAATATTAAATACATACAATATTGGTGGAGTAACTATTAAATACAGGTTTATTTATTATACGGGTGTAATAAAAGTAGGCAAAGAGCAGGAATATTGATACGTTTCACTTCCTTGAGTGTGTAAAACAAATGTTTTGACATTATGCTTCATGCTGTAAGTATTTTTGTACATATTAAAACAAAATAAACAAAAATCAACTGTTTGTAATTCCCCACCTTGTGAACTTTTCTCACTCACAGGATCAGAGAATCTGGGGATAATCTTGGAGTTTTCTCCCTGGGTGCTTAAAATCTGTCCTGAGGACGGCCTGAAGGTGAGCAAACGCATTTTTAAAAATGTATATTTATTCTCCACTTTGTGTCCCAGCTACAGTAACAAATAGAAACTTCAAGTTACTTGAGTATCTTGTGTTTTTTTTTTTTTTTTTTTTTTTTTTTTTTAATATTGGCTTGTTTTGAAAATGTCTGCTCCTCTTTAGATCTTCACTGAAGATCTGCCCGAGGTGGAGACTTTGCCCAGAGACAAAGTGCTGCAGTTCCTGAAGGAAGGCTTCGTGGAGCTGGCCATCCCGTATTTGGAGCACATCATTTACGTGTGGGACGAGAAGGGCCCCGAGTTTCATAATGTGCTTATTCAGCTGTATCTGAGCAGGGTCCAAGGCCTGATGAAGCAGTACCTCAACTCACTGCCAGAAGGTTTGTGCAGAAGCTCCCGGCTCTGAAAGGTTTTCCTTTCTCTGGGGGGCAAGAGGGGGGTTTTTGTTTTAGCAATCTGAGGAATTTTGCTTTTAACCAAAGATGGTAGGATGACACAACCAACATTCAAAGTTGAGTTACTTGTCCTGTCGTCTAAGCATTAATAAATGGAAAGATCGCACATTTAGAGGGCGAGTTTCTTCTTTAATACAGTAAAATGCCCCGATATGCATGATTGCCCTCTAGTGTTGGAAAAGAGATTAAAAGTAGCAGATTAAACAAACTGCTGGCAGTAAACGGTTTGTTGCTTTGTCTCCATTATTCGAGCCATAACATGTGATACGGCTGTTTTTAGGGATTATCGTGATTAAAATGGGCCAACAAATATGTATTTTAAGTTCTTGCAGACAGACTGTTAATGTCAGGAACCTTCATGTGTTGCTCAGTGGATAACTGCACTGTAAATAACACATTTGCTATGTTTATTTGATCAAAAATGCTATAAACAGCAGATATGCTAAAAAAAAAAAAATAGGAGTTTAATTTAAGATTCTTAACGTCTGATCATTTTCTTCAGTATCCATCGTCTCACTAACTATGCTAATGAGATTGGTTTCGTTTTGCGCAGGGGTTCCTGCCGTCCCTGCCGGCCAGGAGCAAGGTGAACTGGGAGAGTTCAGGAACAAACTGCTGTCTTTTCTGGATATTTCCACCAGCTATGAACCTGCCAGACTCATCAGCGACTTCCCATTTGATGGTAGGAAATATTCCTGCAGCTCTGCTGCTTCTGCAAATGTGTTAACGACTTTGTAAAGATGTTTACAGAACCTGAAAAACCTTATTGATTTCAGTTGCATAATCTCACACTGAGCAAATTTCAACACTTCATTTGAATATACTTATTGATTCAGAGAAATGTCTTGTTTCTCCGTAGCTGCCCTGTTGGCTACAGGAAGTATTTAAACATGTCTACATAATCGACATTCCAAAGTGTAAAAAAAAAAAAAAAAAACACTTGAAAATGCTTCTTATTCATCCTGAATCTACTGTATTTATTTAGATCTTTTCATTTATATAAATGTCATCTGTTTCTCTCCATCTTTCAATCTATATCTATTGCATCTCTCACTCTTCCTCTCTCGATCGTGTTATAAACAAGAACATAAGATTACATATTAAACAGCAGTAAAGTATCAAATGTTTCCCATTATTTCTGCTCGATGTAACTTGGAGAAATGGAGCACTCCAGCCCACCGGTCTGCAGCCGCCTCACTGACCTTGTTCTCCTTGCTTTCTGTCTCTTAAGGGCTGCTGGAGGAACGGGCTCTGCTCCTGGGTCGCATGGGAAAACACGAGCAGGCGCTTTTCATATACGTTCACGTTCTGAACGACACCCGCATGGCCGAGGAGTGAGTACCTGAGCAAACGCCGCCTCACCTCACCTCAAATGACAGCAGCCATCTGAGCGCTCACTGGAGTGAAGATGAGCAAATGTTGTTTGATTCTGAATCACTTTGTTGCCAAAAGTCATGTTTTAAAGAGAAGTTATTTCTGTAAATTATAAGAGCAGATGACTCATTTGAACTGTTATGACTGTATAAAATGCTATAAGCATTTTTTTGTAGCTTTGAGTCCTTGATGATGATTTTCTCTTGTCTTATCATATAGATACTGTCACCGGCATTATAACAGTTCAATGGAAGGAAATAAAGATGTAAGTATTTTTTTTTCCTCCTGTTTTTGTCACATTTTGCAATAAATACCATCATCACAGCAGAGAAACTACAGCATATCTTATTAAACAGGAGAAATCTAGTAAATAAACCAAAGCTTATAAAGAATTACATTTATAACTTGGCTGGTTCAGTTCAGTTCAGTTGTTAGGAAAGTTGGAGAAGAGATGGCGAGTCAGGGAGTGAAGAAAATTAATGAGGAGGAAGACTGTGGTGAGGTGTGCTGTGGGAGTCAGATGGGTTGGAAGTACATCGGGGATCTGCTCCGGGACCCTTCCAGTTTCAGAGGTTGGAAAATCAGGCATTTTGACCACGTGAAGTGAAGAGGAGAACTTGGACAGCATAGTTTTTCTTCTCTTTTTTCAGAGATAAAAAGAAAAACATCTTAATTAATCACAGGCACAAAATGGATGAGTTTCGCTACAGGCTGGGGAAAAAAAAGGAAACTTGTGTATAAATGGTGTTTCAGTAAACTAGAGCTTTTAATGAGTCCACATACTTTATATTACTATTGACAAACATTTTCTTCAGTCACTTTTTTTGTTCCATTAATAACTGACTATAAATATAGATGCAGAAAAATGAACACTGACGGTAACTTCTGATCAAGTTTTAACCTGTTGATGTTGATTTTAGCTGACTATTATGAGAAGACATGAAGAAAAAAGTTCACATTTTTTCTGGTCTTTCTGGTCGTTAAGTATTTATTACATGGAGCAGAAATGACATCACTCAGGATGTTTTAGAGAAAGTAGTCTCTAAGATCTAACAAACCCAGTCCATTATTTTCAAGCTGAAAACGATAAAGTAGAGCGACTCTGCCTTCCTGTTATCTTCTGAAAGCCCTCTCACTTTCTCTCTCGCTCGCTGCTTGAATGATCTAAAAGTAAAACCTCAGTCTCTGCCTCTGCAGCTAAATTCATTCTGACTGAATTTAGCTAAAACAAGATGGAGCTTGAATGTAGGGAAGAGTGAAGTGCTGTGACTGTGCCTCGCAGGTTTATCTGTCTCTGCTGCGGATGTACCTGTCCCCCCCTGACGCCCACTGCCTGGGGCCCATTAAGATGGAGCTCACTGAGCCTCAGGCCAACCTGCAGGCAGCCCTGCATGTCCTGGAGCTGCACCACAGCAAGCTCAACACCACCAAGGTAATCACTTCTTGTACATTTTGCACTTTTAAAGTTTGCACTTCAGTTTGGAACTTTTGCCATGAATAAAAGATGGAGGCTTGAGGAACAAACTTGAGTTCCAGCCTTATTTGTTTTGCTATAATTCTTCAGGTAAAGGTGTACCTGCAGTAACAATTCTAATTTATCCAGAATTTCACTACATAATATGCCTTTTAATTCATTAAGAAGTCATAGTCATGACCCCACTGATTCAGAAACAACTGTGCGCTGCAAAAACACCACATTTTATCAAGTATGTTTCTAGTGCAAACAACAAAACTTGTTTTAAGTGAATAATTCCTTAATATTGATGAAAAACTACTAGTTCCACTGCAGATTATTTCACTTAACGAAATATTTTTCCCATGTTATAGGTGAAATAATCTGCCAGTGAAACTAGTAGTTTTTCATCAATATTAAGGAATTATTCACTTAAAACAAGCTAGCTTACTGAAAAGTTAGCTAGTAATTAGTTTTGTCTCATTTCAAGTGTATTAAGACATTTTCACTAGAAACTAGACCAAAAGTACTTGGTGAGATTCGCAGTGCGTCTCTTTTTTCATGTCACGTTTTGAATCGTTGACCTGTTTTTGTTTTTTAAACCCATATTTCCGTGGCCGCCGTTTCTCCAGGCTATCAATCTGCTCCCAGCAAACACTCAGATCCGGGAGATAAAGGTCTTCCTGGAGAGCGTCCTGGAGGAGAAGGCCCAAATGAAACGCTGCAACCAGGTGTTGAAGAGTCTGCTGCAGGCCGAGTTCCTCAGGGTGAGATCTGGGAAATGTCTTTATGGTAGATCCGCTTGATAGTGGGATGCCTAAGTGGAGAGATTTTGTTCAGGCATATTCCTGGGGGCCTTTTTAAAACAGACTCTGATACTCTGTTAAAGAAAATCCTAAAGGGATTGGACATTTACACAGGACTTGAAAACTTTCTGGTGTAGATCATTCAGGGGATTCTTCATGGTGCTGAAACATCGGTGTTGCTCAGGATGATGTCATCTGATGGATGGATGTTCTTTCCTCTTTTTTTTGTCTGTCTTGCTGAAGACTCGTTCGGGGTAAAGATGTTAAAGGGGATTTTGTGTCTGTTCTCAGGTGCAGGAAGAACGAATCTTCCACCAGCAGGTTAAATGCGTCATAACAGAAGAAAAAACCTGCAGAGTCTGTAAGAAGAAGATAGGAAACAGGTAACATGATAACAGATGACTCCAAATGTGAAACGAGTAGAGAAAATAATTACTATGTTTTTATGAGTTGAACTTTTTCAAATTTACTGTTTTCTAATTTGATTAAATGGGACAGAGTGACTTGCATGAGCCTTGAAACTTTTCACATTCTGTTTCATTATAACACATGTCAAACTCGAGGCCCGGGGGCCGAACCCGGCCCGCCATCGCTTTTTATGTGGCCCTCTTGACTCTAGCGGGACCCATGAACTGGGACCCATTCTTAAATATTATTTAATGAAGCAGTTTTTCACTAAATTGAGTTTTGTGGATGTAATGTGACGCTTCGTAGTAAGTGGAATGGAAGGATAATAATAAATCCTCTGGTTGTCTTTCAGTGCGTTTGCCAGGTATCCCAACGGCGTGGTGGTTCACTATTTCTGCTGCAAAGATCGCAGCGTGTGTCCCACCGAGCAGTAAAATCCTCTTCTCACACTGAAGAATAACCCCCCCGCCTCACTCCCCACCTCCCTGCTGCGGGCTTCGTCGCTCGGCCATGTTGGAATCAGAAATATATTTGAAGGACTGCAGCTTTGGTTTATTTGTGGCCTGAGAAGATGCCCTTCTGCCGCCACAGAGCAGAACAAGAGCAGCGCTGAAGTTTTTCCCCTCTCGGCATACATGAAGAAACAGGAAAACGTCTGGAGACACTCAGCGGGAACGGAGAGACGAAAAAGGAAGGAAAGAAAGACAATCCAGAAGCAGATGCCACTGTAACCACATAAAGGATTTGCTGCCTTACCGGCACAGCGTCCTGGAAGATTATTCACAGCTGGGATTGCAGACGTAAGCGTGCTCTCTCTGATTACTAGAGTTTTTTATTTTTGTTTTTGTTTTGCTTTCATGTTCCCTCCACTGCTATAACTCATCGTAGGCCTCAAATACACCTTGATATACCATACTGAGTGCTACAGTACTGTTAATGCCTTCTGTGACTCTGAAGATTGTACAATGAAATGAGATGTCACTCATAACGTTTTGTTGTGAATATAACACATTATAGTATTTTCTATTCAGTAGTGTCCATTTAATATTATTTATAGGTCAATCCCTCAGTTCTTACCCAAATACATCCACTGTTATTTTTAAACATTTATCCTTTTTTTGTGGCTTACAGGTGCATTAATCAAAATCCAAATATTTATTCGGTAACACTTTATTTGAAGGGGTGTGCATAATACTGTCATAA
Source organism: Poecilia latipinna (assembly GCF_001443285.1). Lineage (NCBI taxonomy): Eukaryota > Metazoa > Chordata > Actinopteri > Cyprinodontiformes > Poeciliidae > Poecilia > Poecilia latipinna. The sequence goes on along the minus strand of NW_015113100.1, from coordinate 305,347 downwards.
ACATGACATAACATGAAGAAGTCTTTATGAATGTTTGACTGTTGTCAGAAAGTGCCATTCAGTAAATAGTGACATTCTTATGCAAACTTACATTAAAAGTGTCAACTTTACATTAAAAGTCTCATTATTTACTGAATGACACTTCATAATAACAGTCATAAACATTCATCAAGACTCTTTCATGTTCATAACAGATGCTATATCATGTTTATGACAGTGTTATATCAGTCTAATGACATAATACTTCAAATAAAGTGTTACCATTTATTCCTGCTTCTGCAGTCTGAGTAGTAGCCGTCTTTTTACTATTATTTGTGACCTGTTACAGTGAATGCAACATATTTAGGTCTGGACTGTTTCTACAAAACGAGAAAAAAAAAGACTTTTCTTCACTAACACCAGTGGTTATTAATTGGTTTCCAAACTGTAGCAGTATTCACTCCAAACTTCTTTCATTATCACCAGCGTTCAGTTGGAAGCTGAATGCTGGTGTCAACTCTTCTTTCAAAAGGTCTCCGTCGCTAAATTGAAAATGAACGACCTGCACTTTAATTCTTTTTGATTCTGTTTTTGCAATACTGGAATTATACTAAACTTTTCAGAGGAACGGTGGATGTCTGCATTTTGGAGGCGACGTTGTTCTGCAATGTGTCTGTTTACCGTTTCTTCAGTGAGCAGTGCAGGAAGCGGAACACTTTTGTTTACTAAAAAAATAAAAAGCATGCAAATGGATGTTTTGCTGAGTCAACGGCGTCATTGTTCCGAGGTTGTTTTTCACTTTAGGGGAATGTGTATGAAATAAGTTTTATTGGCATGAAAATCAATATTTTTCAACTTCTGGTGATGCATTTTAATTATTTTATTTGTCTGGTAGTTATCAAGTTGCAACATTCAACTTCAATTAAATTTAAAAATAGGAGCAGAGTGTTTTCATTTAAATTTATGTGCATTTTTTTTTCAAACCACGCAGATTGAAAAGGTGACTTTTCATTTTTCCTGGCATAATTCTGACAGAATATTTGACATTTCTTCATTTAAATTCATTGTTCCCATGGTGATAACCCCCCACTTTAAACATAGCCCATCAACTTTCATCCTTTTTATCCAATTCAGACCAAATGTGGATGTTTGTTTGGGTTCATCAGCTGGTTATGATAATCAGCTTATTTTATTTGCACTTTGCAACAACTTTGGAAACCGAGTCTGCTCATCGTTCCGACAACATAATGGTGGATAAAACGTAGAAATTTTAAACTTCTATAATGAGTCGGACATCAACCCTATTAAAAAATGTGGCCGGTGCTGAGAAGTCGGGTCTGCGAACCGACCAACACAAATGAGCTTTTTTTAATAAGTAGTGAAATATTCACAGAATTAAGCCAGAAGCCTGTCGACAGCTACAACATCGACTGTGACTACATGTTTATATTTATATTTCCAAGAAATTTGAACAAGTCAAAAACAAAACACAAAATGGTCATCGTAAGCATAAATTAAAAATATAATCATCCAGATGATGAGTGTGTGTCCACTTCTGGTTGGTTTTATAAAAAAAAAAGATTTTTAATTATTTCTATGCAATGAGGTTATGGCCCATTATTGTGCTTTTAATAAAATCACCAAGGTAACAAACTGTTCATGTAGCACAACTTTAGCAATTTCTATTGCAATAATTAGGCTTAAACATGAAGAAACAATTCCTTAATTCATTGGAGGTTCCTGATGGATTTTTGGACTCTAAGCAGGCCTTTTCGCCTGTTCCTTTGGTCGGCTCTGGACAAATTCAGTGGGTGTGAATCCTTTCGCAATCCCCTCTACTTTATTTGATCCTTCTTATTGCCCCATGACAAGAGGAGAGCCATTTCTGCTTCGTCTTTTCTTCCTTCGCGGGATTTTTTCACCATCCTCGGGGCACAAACTCACTCTCTTCCACTCGGGCGAGACAGCTGAGGCAACAAAATCACAACAGTCCCGACTGCTCGGCAACGCAGCAGCACGACCAAACGAAACACCCCCGCCGCTTTCTCCGTCTGGGTCTCTCCGGAGGCTACTAATGACTCTTTCATCTGGGGAGGGAGGCACAGCAAAGCCTGAGAACAGCCAAAGCCAGCGCTGTGTGCTTGGGTGTTTATATCTGGAGCTGAAGTGGAGTTGCAGCATTATTGCGAGAGGGTCTTGAGAGACTTTTCTCAAAAAAAAAAAGCAATGTCCGCTGGACTGGGAGAAACACTGAATAATTCACCCTCCTCCAGGTTTGTGGAGTTCTCACACCATGTTTTCTTTTCTTCTTTTTTCTTCTTTACCGCGCTGAGATGCTGTCATGTCTTGGAAGAGTGGGCCGATGTAGAAATGGAAAAGATCTTCCAACTGGAAGCCGCCCAACCAATGGGAGTTTTCCTACATTAAGCCTGGCAACTTCTGCTCTACGGTCTGCACCAGAATGAAAACCCCTGATCACGATGGAGTGTCTGTTTGATAGAACCAGACAGATAGATTGAGCCACTAAGATAGATCTAGACAGACAGATCCAGATTGAAAGATACATAGGTCTAGTTCTGTACAGATGGCTTGATCTGGATAGCTAGTTTTATTTCAGTCTTGATAGATAGATCTAGACAGATAGTTTTAGAAAGATCCATTGTTGTTCTGACTGCTGTTGCTCTGTAGGCAGGCTGCCATTACGCTGGCACTGTAGACATGTGGTTATTTAAGGCACAGCAGAGGGAAGTGATGAGTTAGAGGTTGGTCAGGCTCAGAAAGTCCCATAATTCAGTTAGAAAAACTAAACAGTAGCTCAGAAATGCTGCTGAAGGATCTTAATCTGTAAAACCTCACCAGACATTTTGAACTCTTTAATCTTGTAATTCTAATTCAAGCCATATTTCATCCATTATAATCAAACTCTGTGAGTGCAAACCCTCCACCATAACGAGCTCTGATGTGAGCTGGCCTTTAGGTTTCTGCAGCGCTCTGGTAAAACAGTAGCAGATCAGACCAGATCAGCTGTCATAGAGTGGATAAAAAATTGAAGGGTTTCGGGTCACAAATCTATTACAACCCTTAAAGTTCATGTTTCATGCAGAAATGAGTAAAGGCCATTAAACGGTAAATGGGCTGAACCGGATAGCTTCTCTCAAGACATGCTGCAGCAAAGCACCGTGATGTACAGTTGTTGGCAGATGTCTGCGTCTAAATCCCTAAGGTATAATTAGAGGAAGATTAAAAGCATTCAAATATTTGGATACCATTTATCCTCCTGGGAAACATCTGTACATGATCTGTCTTTTCCTATTTGTGCTGTAGACACCATCATTTAACAAGTTCCTTACCAGAGCCAGCCCAAGGCGTTGGTGCACTAAGCCTACAGGCCAGTAGGGGGCTGTCGGGAGTCCCCACACAAACTAAGATAACCGTTTGTACACTTATGAAGCACGAGCCTACGTTTCAGTTTGTGAAAAGATTTAACAATTTAAACTTTCGATGAATGAAATGCATAAAGTAATAAAATATTGCTTACACCAATAAATTCTGTAAAAACTTCCTAAAGTGATCGGGAACAAAAATAACTGTTTTTGAAGATTACAAAGTCAAACATTTTTGGTGAGAAATTGCAGAAGTCCTCTGAGACTGAGGAGGTACATTTAGGAGGGGGACATTTGTATATTTTCTCACAAATTTAGAATTCTTGCCATCAGAAAAACTCCACATTTTTCTTGTATGTGAAAATGGTGTCAGTTTTTATGCTGTGGAAATGCGCTTCTCTCTGACCACATTTACTTTTGCCTCGTCTGCCACAGCTTTAACACTTGAATGTAAAAAACAAAATGTACACGGCACTTTTCAGTTCTTGATTTGTAGAACATTTTAAAAATCATTTACTGTGTCATTTTCCTTCCCAGCTCACAATTATGCTTAATTTTATGCTCCTCTATTTAAAATCCCAATAAAATACAGCCTTGTTTGTGGATGTAGAAACCTAAAATAAAGATAAGAATGAGAAGGGTAAGAACTAAACATTGTGAGGGAAAATAACATAAGAAAGATTAAAATTGTTACGGAGATGAAAAAGAAAAACAAAATGTATTCATTCCCAGATCTTTTCATGTTTCATATTTGTCATACATATTCCTGCGTATGCATGGGATGCATCCTCTCTTATCTCTGTGGTTCCTGTTGCAGCGAGGCGTGTTGTTGCTCCAGGTTGGCCCTGTTGGCTCATCTCCAGCAGGATGTGATGGCCTTTCTGTCAGCAGTTATCTTGTGTAACAAAGCAACAGTCTGCCACACACACACACACACACACACACACGCACACACACACACACACACACACACACACACACACACACACACACCTTGTGTACTTTCCGCCTGACTGGAGCTCCGTATCCTGAAGCTCCCCCCATCTGCTTGGAATCACTTCAGGGAAACGGCAGATGATGGATTGCATTATGTGGGAAATCGCAGTGTGACAGAATGATGGGGAAAAAACCCCCAAATATTTAAGCAGAACTGAGATGATGGCTAATTAATAGATATATTTCATCAGGAATTATGTGAGCGACCAATGGAAAAACGGTGCTTAATGTGAGGACTAAGGAAAGGAATGAGTGGTGGGACTCGATTAAAAAAGTAATCGAGTTAGTTTCATTTTTATTAAACTATATATCAACTAAAGAGCAACATTTTCAATTCAGAATGATTAAATCAAAAGACATAGATAAGCTCAACAAATATTTGTATTGTTTTTAAACTGTTATTCATGTTATTCGGTCAACAGATTGGTGCAGAGTGTTTTTACACCCTTTCAGCTTTTAGCGTTTCAGGAACAGCTGAAGACGTTGGAGACGTTTGCGCTGCTGCTACATGTTTAGCATTGAGACGCCATTTTAAACCTGAATAGCTTCGCTGTCAGGATAACTCCTTTCAGCATAACTTGAACACAACAATAGTCTTTTCCAGACTATTGTCTGGAATGAGGTAATGTTTTGAAGCGCAACTTTAACCCCCAGCGGGCCAAGAGAAGCGGCTTTGTTGTCCGTCGCTGTTTGCGAATGTCGCTTGTGCGTCAGATTTAGCGACGTACCGGAAACACACATATAGGAACAATTCTCCTAAAAAAAACAACAAAAACGGTAATATTATCAGTCATATTCAATAAATTAGAATATCTCCTCTTAGATATTATTTTTAGCAAATAGAAATATAATCTTAACTGACCTAAAACCGGAAACTATTATTATTATTATTATTATTATTGGATACAAGAGTAAAAATGATCATTTTCCCCCTTCCAGCTGGGGTACATGCATTGCTTGATAAGAACATGCTTACTGTTTGTTGTTGTTGACTCTTGAGCATCTTGTTGTTGTTAGCAGGGCTGATGAGAGTCCTGTGTGAGTCAAGCTCTGCCTCATTACCTTCACACTGGGCCCAGAGGCTCTGATGAATTCCTCTCAGTCAGTATCTTGCACAGCAGACTCTTACAACTTGTACAAGACTAAACTTGCCCGCATCAAAGGCTGAGGAGGATTATCGGCTCCTGCAAGATGTAGGATAAACTTTACCCCGATCATCACTCTGGTAGTCGGTGAGTGTGTGTGCGGCTGGAAATGTGTCTGGGATCTCTGTAGGTGCCTTTGCTTCATGATCTAACCATCGCGATGAGATTTGAGATGTTGGATGTTGTTCTTCCCTGAACAACCGGATCCATATGAAGCCTTAGGAAGGAAAATCTGCAGGTATTAAATCTGAAAGTGTGCCACACTTTGTAGAATCATCTTTTGCTGTTCCTCCAAGTCTTTGGAGATATGCTTCCAAAGAGACATAACATCTTCAGAACAAAAGATCACTTTTTACACGCGTCGTCTTGACTGTACGTTTGATTTGCTTTTGTTTCATCTGTGTCGTCTTGTCCAGGAAACGCACAGAGTTCATGAAAATATTGAACAGCTTCAGATTTCTGCTACATTTTACAAACAAAATCCATTCATTTCTTCTTTCTGCACGATCTGGCAGTTGCTGTGCAACACTTTTCAGTTCAACCCACTTAAAGACAGAGGTCAGGGGGTTACGGTCAAAGCAGAAGGCCTCCATCTTGTGGTGATCTCTGCTCGAGTGTATGCAGCAGAGTGCTCACATACACACACCTACACACAGATATCTGAAAACCGTTTAAACATCTCTGTGTGCAGACTGGATGCTCTTTTTGGGTGTTTCTGAGCAACGAATGGCTACTAGAGATTTGCACTTTTTTTGTGTTAATGTACAAGGAATACCATATATATAAGCATATATATATATATATATATATATATATATATATATGCTTATATACTGATCACAAACTTAAACATGGTAAACATGTGGAGTTTACGAAACTTTACTGTCTGTTACTCTAAATCTGTGTGATCTGGTCAGATGAGACCTAAACGTCGAGGTGGGATTGGTGTGAAAATTCACCTCATGCACTGGCATCATGTAAAATCAACTTTTTGAGCTTTACATCGTGTTGTAACGTTATTCCCTCATCAAAAACATGCCTGTAGTGTTGCTTTGATTCTTTCATGCATGTTTTTTGAGAAATCCTTGAATTTCTCATAGCAACCATTCATCTGTGGAAAACACCTGGTTGGACTTAGCCCCGCCTTCAAGGATGAAGATCCTCCTTTGAGATGCAGTTTTACAAGCTTCCACTTCCCCCACTCTCAGCTCCTTCAGACTAGCCAGCAGCAATCAGCAAACACCTGGTGCACGTCATTACATGAGCTGCTTCTCAATGAAGCGAAGGTAAAAAACGTTAAAGGTTTATTAGAGGAGCCATGTTGTGCTGACTTCCTGAAAGCGGAGCTTCAGACAGAGGATGATTTTTTTCTTTTTAAAGAGACAGAGGCCCCAATTTCAAAGCGGTAAATTACAAAGTCATATTTCTTTTAAGTCATATTTGATATATACAGCATTTTTTATGTTTATTGTGCTATAAAATGGCACTTTGTGCCTGGAAAATACATAATACAGTTGCCCCATTTAAATAATAATGATAAATAAACCTGTCCTGTTTAATCAAGATGAGATGTTAAAATGTAATACGCTTTTAATCTAATTTTCCAGAGAAATGTTTACTTTAGTCCAGTCCCTGTTTCTTCACAGCTGAAACCAGGAATGTCGAGGTTTGTCTCCCTCCATGTTGACAGAAGAAACTCCCCCACCGAAGCATCCTCACACCTCCCCACACACACACACACACACACACACATCCTGTCATCCCCTCAGCCAGTAAAGAATCCTCCCTGGTTCGGTCCGGAGGAGAGAACTGAGGCCGCACCGCACAGCGTTCCCAGAGTTCCCCAACAAAGCTGCCAGTGCTGACGCCTCACCACGACTGCTGTGGGCTTTTCCTCCTCGCCTTGTCGGAGCATGCCGAGACTTTCTCCTTCCTGCTCTGGGGTGTCACTGTCTTTCCCAAAGATGAGAGCGACAGCGGAGCTGCGAGAGGCACAGGCCTGTCCATACGGATGAAGACGAATGTCTGCCAGCCTCGGGGGCCAGATGTGGCTCTGACCCCCTCACGCTTCCTCCCCTCTGTACACACACACACACGAGATGGATTCGGGGCAGATCTCATCAGCTGACGGTCTCTCTGTGACAGGACCGAGAATAGATGGCTCATCATCGGCGCAGTGAGATTCACCTCCGAGCTACAGAGATAAAAGGTGCGAGTACCACTGCCTGGAGCCTGCTAGACTCTTTCTTTTAAATGTTTTTTTTTATTTACAAAGGTTATTTTCATGCCTATGATTAAATGAACAATGACAAGAACATGCTCGTGAGGAACAGAGGGCAGCTCACTGCGAACGGGTTCCCACCCCTTCAGCCTTTCTCCATTTGTCACGCTGCATAATAAAATGTCAAAGTATTTCACTGGGATTTAATTGGAGAAGCGACCAAGAGATCCACGAGAACTTTGGAGGAGCTGCAACGCCAAACCTTGTCAGATTTCTATTTACGATCCTGAATTTTCTTCTCCCATCCACTATATATTTATGCACTACTTTTGTTTTGGTGTATGGCATACATTTACAATCAAATACATTGACATTAAAAATATAAATACAATTCTGGAAAACATGAAGAGACCACTTATAATGATCTGTTTCTCTGATTTTGCTTTTCATACGTAAATGTTTGAGTAAAATGAGCATTATTATTTTATTCTATGAACTTCTGACATGTCTCCAAAATTCCAAACAAAAATTTAGTATCTATTTGCAGAAAAGGATACATGGTCATAATAAGGAAAAGGATGCAGCGCTTTCATACCTCAAATAATGCAAAGGAAACAAGTTCATTCATATAGAAACAACAATACTTTTAACTCAGGAAGAGTTCAGAAATCAATATTTGGTGGAACAACCACGAGGTTTTCAATGGGGTTCGGTGCAGGTGGCTCTTTATTTTTTCCAGAGCTCTATGCACTTCATTTTGATGTCTTAATTGAAGATGAATAGTTTACCTTTTAATGCCCTTATGGAAGTCCAGGGGAGTGGCCAACATTTTTTAAGAGTGGGCTGCAAAGACATAAAACATGGCTTGTTGAAATATATCATCACCTACAAAAACAGAGGAAAATAAACGCACATTAAGTCATTTTGAACAAGACGCAGCTGGGGATGCCATTGTATTTGATTCATTTTTGTTTTTTTACAGTCAATGATTTCATTTTACTCCACGTTTCCTTCCCCCTGCTGCCTCTGGATCATGTTTCTTCTTCCTTGCGCCTGTGACGATGAAAACTTGGCCTTCCTGACCCGTGATGCTGTGGCGGTGGGCCCAGCTGTGGGGAAGCTTCTCACACAGTGTTTTTGCTCTTAGCTGGGTTTGGATGAGCTCACACTGTTACCATGTTTCTTGTTGCAGAGGGGGGAAAAGGGGTGGAGGGGGGGGGGGGGTTAGGGGGAAGAGAAACTGCAGCTTTCTCGGTCCTGCCATGCCCCCGGGGCGTTATCACGTTATTATCACGTTATTATCACGCCTCTTCTGTTGTCTCTAGTGGTGAGCAGGTTCACATTTAAAGGTGGGGAGACTTTTTTCTTTCTTTCTTTTCTTTTTTTTTTTTTAAGCCAGACTATTTCAGAGATTGTAGTCCAAAATAAACTAACGGGTTAACGGTTCTCTTTTTTTTGTTATTTTAGTCACAGTGTTTAATTTTCTCAGAGAGCTGGAAGCTTTTAATTAAAATGCATAATTTAAAACGCACAAGCGGAATAATGAGGAGCAACACATCCACAGAAGGAAAGGCGAAGATTATATTTAGATTCCGGGCTGATGGATTAACGGCTCGTAAACCAGGATGACGGTTTTTGCCTTGCTTTTGTCCCCAGATAATTTGGTGTTTATTTCAGAAAAAAAGACATAATTTAAATAAAATTCAGTGGATCTGCCTGTAAGTTAAAGGAAAGGTGTAGTTAAAATCTTCCTCTCTTAGCACAGTTTCTCTGGTTTCCCAGCCCGGCTCCTTAAGGCTCACTGGCCTGCATGTTGAGCACCAGGGGTGACAAACAGATGCTCTCTGATGCTCTACATTTAGGTCCGAAGGCTGAGAGGTCTTTAGTCTGTGTTGACTTAGTGATATGTTCAGATCGTTATCCTGTTGAAAACCTCATCAGAGCTCACTTTAAATGTAATTTTGTTACAAGTTAATGATGCCGTGCTCTCTAGCTACTCTCTGTCTCTTGAAGAAGCTCCTCTTTCTGATGGCCTGCCCTCAGGAAGGCTTTCATTTCCACCAGGTGTTTGCTGATTGCTGCTGACTAGTCTGAAGGAGCTGAGAGACGGAAGCTTGGAAACTACAGATCAGAGGAGGAGCTGCGTCTCAAAGGCGGGGCTAGGTCCACCCAGGTGTTTTCCACAGATGAATAGTTGCCACGGGAGATTAAACGATTTCTCAAACATGCATGAAAGAATCAAATCAACACTCCAGGTATGTTTTTGATGAGGGAATAATGTTACAACATGATGTAAAGCTCAAAAAGTTGATTTTACATGATACTACCCCTTCAACAGTGCATGAGGTGAATTTTCACACCAGTCCCACCTCGACGTTTAGAGTTGAAAAACTTAATCTTGGTCTCATCTGACTGGATCACAGATTTACAACGATAAGCGTACTAAACTCCACATGTTTACGTTTGTAATGGTAGAATAGAACAGGATTTTTTTTTCTCGCTTTACTTCCAAAGCCAACTGGTTGGGAGTGTACAGTAGGAAGCGTCTGAATGGTTGCCATGGACACGCAGTGATCCTAATAGGATATGCTTTGCTGACATTGAGATTCTGAGATTTTTTTTTTGCTTCCTCTACCACAGTGCTCACTGTGCTGACAAAATTAAAGCAGGTCCTTTGTTAGACATATTTCAGTTGTTAGCTAGCTGTAACAATAGTTGTCCAACTTGTGAGTTTTCACTAAATAAATGTACTTCAACTAAAAGTTGGACTCTCAGTGTGAGAATACTGTAATAAATACAGTTGATGTGCATTTAGTTTGAGCCTTTAAGGCATTTTACTGGTTACATCAGTAAAGATGCCTAGTTAGCTTTCAGTGGCCTTGACAAAAAAACAACAAAAACAAACACTTTTTATCTGTAAATGTGTCGCGCTAATTAAAGTGAATATGATGGATGTTTTTTGTTTTTTTTACCATTTTACAAGAGTTTACAAAATAAAGGTAAGTACATTTACTTGAACCTGAACATTAATTTACCTTAGAATAAAGGTGTTTGAAATCAAAATAAAATAGAAAATAACATCTTTCAATTGAAATAACCTAAATAATAAACATAAATATATGTCATTAGAATTGGATGTGAAAAACCAACACAAAGTGGCATACAATTAAAATTAGACATGATTCAAAGCAGTTTTGTGCAAATAAAAAACTGAAAAGTGTGGTGCAGCCCCATCTTTCTCTGCAGCGCAGCCATTTGTCTTCAGAAATTGCCTGATGACTGCTAATGACTATATGAAGTCCACCAGTGACTGAGCACAACTGTAAAGCTAAAAGACAAGTCAGTCCACCTAAAGTCAGACATTTTGAGATTAATCTCAGAAATTTTCTAGGAATTTTTTTTTATTATTATTATTTTCAGGGGGGATGGGGAGGTTGTTTTTTTTTTTTTACTTTAGAAACTCAAACATTTTTACATTTTTTCCCTACAAAATCTCAGAAATTAATCTCAGATTTTTATTTATTTATTTTTTTGGTGGAAATTGACTCAAATAATGATTGGTCTGTTCTCATCTGTGCATTGACTCTCTATTTGTGTTTTGGCTCCACAGTGTAACCAAAACGGTTAACACGATGTATCGCTCCTGGTGCGTGATTGATAGAAAAAGGTTCATTTTATGATTAATCTCGGGAATTTTCTAGAAAAAAACTTGGAATTTTTAAAAAATATATCATTAGGCGAAAATTTACCAAAATTTTCAGAGTTTTTCAGAACATTTTGAGATTAATCTAAAATTTTCAGAGTTTTTGGGCGGTAATGTACTCTGCCCCCCCCCCCCCCCCCCCCCCCCCTCTTTCGTTTTCCCCCTTCTCCT